>NC_066565.1:3173188-3340688 GCF_024679095.1 Eriocheir sinensis
AATATAGAAAGACAAAGAAAGAAAGAAGAAACTGAAAGAAACCATCAAAAAAAGAAAGAAGAGAACGGAAAAGAAAGAAGGAATGGTAGGGAAAGAGGGAAAGAAAATTAAGGAAGAGAAATTAAGATGCTGAAGATGAGAAAGAAAGAAAGAGAAATAAGACCAATATTGAAAGACAAAGAAAGAAGGAAGAAACTGAAAGAAACCATCAAAAAAAGAAAGAAGAGAACGGAAAAGAAAGAAGGAAAGGTAGGGAAAGAGGGAAAGAAAATTAAGGAAGAGAAATTAAGATGCTGAAGATGAGAAAGAAAGAAAGAGAAATAAGACCAATATTGAAAGACAAAGAAAGAAGGAAGAAACTGAAAGAAACCATCAAAAAAAGCAAGAAGAGAACGAAAAAGAAAGAAGGAATGGTAGGGAAAGAGGGAAAGAAAATTAAGGAAGAGAAATTAAGATGCTGAAGATGAGAAAGAAAAAAGACAAAGAAGACCAATATAGAAAGACAAAGAAAGAAAGAAGAAACTGAAAGAAACCATCAAAAAAAGAAAGAAGAGAACGGAAAAGAAAGAAGGAAAAAGAAAAGGAAAGGGAGGGAAACAGAGAAAGAAAATGAAGATGAGAAAGAAAGAAAGAGAAAGAAGACCAATATTGAAAGACAAAGAAAGAAAGAAGAGACTGAAAGAACGCATCAAAGAAAGAAGAGAACGGAAAAGAAAGAAGGAAAATGAAAAGGAAAGGGAGGGAAACAGAGAAAGAAAATTAAGGAAGAGAGATGAAGATGAGAAAGAAAGAAAGAGAAAGAAGACCAATATAGAAAGACAAAGAAAGAAAGAAGAGACTGAAAGAACGCATCAAAGAAAGAAGAGAACGGAAAAGAAAGAAGGAAAAAGAAAAGGAAAGGGAGGGAAACAGAGAAAGAAAATTAAGGAAGAGAGATGAAGATGAGAAAGAAAAAAGACAAAGAAGACCAATATAGAAAGACAAAGAAAGAAAGAAGAGACTGAAAGAACGCAACAAAGAAAGAAAGAAAGAGGTAGAGACAATGAGGTGAGAGAAAAAACGGAAAAAAAGAAGGAAAAAGAAAATAATAGATAGGGAAACAGGGAAAAAAAATTAGGGAAGAGAAATTAAGAAAGACAGAAATATAGAAAAGGAAAGAAAGAAAAAAGAAAGAAAAAAACAAAGAAGAAGAACAATACAGAGACAAAGAAAGAAAAAAACAAAATTGAAAGAAAGTATGATAGAAAGAAAGAAAGGAAGAAAGAGCAATAACGAAATAAAGATATAAAGAAAAAGAAAGAAAGAAAGAAAGAAAGAAAGAAGGAAAGAAAAGAAAAAGAGCAATAAAGAAAGACAGAAAGAAAAACAAAGAAAGCAAGAAAGGAAAACAGCTGTAACACTTTTAAGATAGCCTATCGTCATACATTTTTATGACTGATTACAAACCCGCTCAGCTCTTTTCCTTTCCAACTTAGCGATACTCTGCTGACACAATCGTCTTCCGGAGAATATCCTTTATCACACGCCATTGCTTGATATCAGTGTCTTGATAATTCCTTGAAAAAAAAAAAAATCAACATGGAACAAAAAGAGGTTATACAGGAAGATTTATAACCCCGTCTTTGACTTCAACTCGCATTATCTCGTTATTTTTAGTCACTTCCATTTTTTTATGACAGTCGAAAGCCGCTATCAATCTACTGTCCAATGATGAAGATAACGAAGAAGTATTACTACGTGACAGGAGTGAGTCACAGCATAAGATAAAACTTGTAGTGTGGCGAGATTCGCTTCCATGATGTGTGGTAGACGGCTAATAACAGAGGAGGCTATAAAGTGTTTGTATATATTTTCTTAATCATTGCTTTTTCTTAGTATGATAAAACCCGAAACTGACCTCTCTGCTACCCGAAATTGACCTCTCTTCCACCCGAAATTGACCTCTCTTCCACCCGAAATTGACCTCTCTTCCACCCGAAATTGACCTCTCCTCCACCCGAAATTGACCTCTCTCCCACACGAAATTGACCTCTCTCCCAAACGAAATTGACCTCTCTTCCACCCGAAACTGACCTCTCTTCCACCCGAAATTGACCTCTCTACCACCCGAAATTGACCTCTCTTCCACCCGAAATTAACCTCTCTTCCACACGAAATTGACCTCTCTCCCAAACGAAATTGACTTCTCTTCCACCCGAAACTGACCTCTCTGTCACCCGAAATTGACCTCTCTGCCACCCGAAATTGACCTCTCTACCACCTGAAATTGACCTCTCTTCCACCCGAAATTGACCTCTCCTCCACCCGAAATTGACCTCTCTCCCACACGAAATTGACATCTCTCCCAAACGAAATTGACCTCTCTGCTACCCGAAATTGACCTCTCTGCCACCCGAAATTGACCTCTCTGCCACCCGAGACTGACCTCTCTAATACCCGAAATTGACGTCTCTTCCACCCGAAATTGATCTCTTTTTTAGCCAGTCTACTTTTCTCACTTTTTTTTTTAGGAGCAGCGACTAACGTTTTTTTTTTTCTACACTTTCTATTTCATGCCCTCGAGCTACTTCCTTTGCTGTTAAAAAAATGTAGCCTGTTATTTTATCCGCAGGTGCAGGAATTCAGAGAGGCTTTTGAAATTCGGGCAGTTGAACGGAGAACACGAGAGCAAGTGGAGCTGCTGTACCCTTTCTCCGCTTACCCTCCTCGCCCATCTGTCAGTGATCCAAGTAAGCGTTATAGTATTCCTTTCAGCAGCTTCAGAGGCGAGACTGCTTTTTCTGATAGATTATGGGATGTTTTATGTAGCCGTGTGCCGTTTCTTTCGTAATCTAGAGGAGGATATTCACACGCCTCTCCTCCCGAAATTGACCTCTCCTTTGACCACTATTCTGAACTTTTTTTTTTTATGTATATTGGGACTGTGTTTAGAGGGCTTTTTTTTCTCTCATTGTTTCTTCATTTTTACCCTAGAGGAGAGTATCAAGACACCTCTCCTCCCGAAATTGACCTCTCCTTTGACCACTATTCTGAACCATTTTTTTTTTTTTTATGTATATAGGGACAGTGTTTAGAAGGCTTTTTTCTCTCATTGTTTCTTCATTTTTGCCCTAGAGGAGAGTATCAAGACACCTCTCCTCCCGAAATTGACCTCTCCTTTGACCACTATTCTGAACCATTTTTTAATTTTTTTTTTTATGTATATAGGGACAGTGTTTAGAGGGCTTTTTTTCTCTCATTGTTTCTTCATTAGTGCCCTAGAGGAGAGTATCAAGACGCCTCTCCTCCCGAAATTGACCTCTCCTTTGGCCACTATTCTGAACTTTTTTTTTTTATGTATATAGGGACTGTGTTTAGAGGGCTGTTTTCTCTCATTGTTTCTTCATTAGTGCCCTAGAGGAGAGTATCAAGACACCTCTCCTCCCGAAATTGACCTCTCCTTTGGCCACTATTCTGAACTTTTTTTTTTTTATGTATATTGGGACTGTGTTTAGGGGGCTGTTTTCTCTCATTGTTTCTTCATTAGTGCCCTAGAGGAGAGTATCAAGACACCTCTCCTCCCGAAATTGACCTCTCCTTTGACCACTTTTCTGAACTTTTTTTTTTATAGTGGCATTTTTTAGCGGGCTTTTTTTTCTCTCATTGTTTCTTCATTTTTGCACTAGAGGAGAGTATCCAAGACGCCTCTCCTCCCGAAATAGCCTAGCCTCAGGTAATATAAATAGTCTAGCCTCAGGTAATATTCGAAATAGCCTAGCATCAGGTAATATAAATAGCCTTGCATCAGGTAATATTCGAAATAGCCTAGCCTCATGTAATATAAATAGCCTAGCATCAGGTAATATTCGAAATAGCCTAGCCTCAGGTAATATAAATAGCCTAGTATCAGGTAATATTCGAAATAGCCTAGCCTGAGGTAATATAAAATAATAGCCTAGTATCAGGTAATATTCGAAATAGCCTAGCCTGAGGTAATATAAATAGCCTAGTATCAGGGAATATTCGAAATAGCCTACCCTCAGGTAATATAAATAGCCTAGTATCAGGTAATATTCGAAGTAGCCTAGGATCACAATTAACAATAGTTCGCGCTGTTCCGAATATTACATGTGATTTACAAGCAATAAATTAATATACCATTTATTTGCATTTACACAGCCAGATGTCTCTTCATGTAGCCTACCTGAAATGAGATCAATTACACAAATCCCTCACACATTACAGCGGACTTTTTTTTTTTTCCTTGAGCTGCTTCCGTTAATGTACGAAAACATCTATAGTGAAACCAAATTGTGGAGTCCGTTTTGGCGTTGTCTCCCGCGGGTCCATTTCTCCCCTCTGCTCTGCCACACAGTCACAACACCTATTTTTCCTCTCATATGTTACCTATAGCTTACATATGAGAGGAAGAGATAGGTGTCGGGACTGTGTGGCAGAGCAGAGGAGAGGAAAGGACCCGCGGGAGCCTACGCCAGACTGGCCTCGACATATTTGGAAGACTATAGATCTGCTTAGGAGAGTCATTAAAAGAACAGTTATTATGTCAGGGGTTCTTTCCCCTACACTCAAAGGACTAACCAATGATTGTATTCTTAAACATTTCAGCGCCCAAGCACCCACAGTAGATTTTGACAAGTCTTTCATAGGAGTTCCGAACCTTGCCATGTGTATTTCAATGACCCTGGTGGTAGCTTGACAAGACTTCTGCACCATAAACATGAAAAGACTGATGAAAATATTACCTGATACAAGGCTATATATATTACCTGAGGCAAGGCTATTTATATTACCTGAGGCTAGGCTATTTCGAATATTACATGAGGCTAGGCTATTTATATTACTTGATGCTAGGCTATTTATATTACCTGAGGCTAGGCTATTTCGAATATTACCTGAGGCTAGGCTATATATATTACCTTAGGCTAGGCTATTTATATTACCTGAGGCTAGGCTATTTCGAATATTACCTGAGGCTAGGCTATATATATTACCTGAGGCTAGGCTATATATATTACCTGAGGCTAGGCTATTTATATTACCTGAGGCTAGGCTATTTCGAATATTACCTGAGGCTAGGCTATTTATACTACCTGAGGCTAGGCTATTTATACTACCTGAGGCTAGGCTATTTATATTACCTGAGGCTAGGCTGTTATTATCATTTTTATAGTCTCTCTTTCGAGCTTTGAAAATAATGGATATGAAAGGGGGAAGTGTCTGAGCATATACCAACCACTAGGCTACACTTCCCCATTTCCCCGCCCAGTCATGCATGCTAAGTTCTTCCTGCAATAGCCTAGTATTTTGATTCCGTTCTAACCTTTTCATGTTTATCACCCTGACTCTAATCTAATCCGTTTACGAATAGAGTGGTGGATGCGTGGGTCATTCTCTGCAGTCATGTGGTGAGTGCCAATACGATAGATACTTCCAAGATTGGGTTGGATAAGTTCATGCACAGTGAAAATAGGTGGGGTTATGTCTACTGGAGCTGCCTTGTACATACAGACCTATAGACTACCGACCTCTTGCAGACTCGTTTTCATATTAGAATTTATGGCTACATTATCAAATATTTCGGGGCACACACACACACACACACACAGTTGATAAAGCTTTCATAGTAGTGAGCCTTTCTATGGGTGGTTTTATTAGCCCAGTGATAGTTTGACAAGTCCACCTAATATTTCAGGGCTCACACACACACACACACACTCACACACATTGTTGATAAAGCTTCCGTGGGAGTTGTGAGCCTTTCCACGGGTAGTGATAGTTTGACAAGGCCACTGCACCATGACTTGAAAAAAATAAAATCGTGAAAACCTGACGCCTTTGGATATAGGTATTGTAAGAGCCGAAAGCGTCCAAATTTAATAAGAGAAGAGGCCGAACTTGGTATCATGCGCAGGCTTACCAACATCACTAAGTCACCATCATCAGCATCAACAACATCAACAAGAGGTCATTGTCTACTTGGTATCATGCGCAGGCTTACCAACATCACTAAGTCACCATCATCATCATCATCAGCAACAAGAGGTCATTGTCATACACGATAAGCCTCCCTTTGTCGCCGAGTCACTGGTTAATCCTGTCGTTTGCTCCTTATCACTCGGTCCCTTGTGCCGAAACCTTGTTCTTACCCTCCTCTTCCTCCTCCTCCTCTGTTCTCTCTTCCTCATTCATTACTTTCTTCTTATCTTGCTGAATTTTTTCCCCCATTTTTTCTCTGTTCTTTCTTTCTTCTTCTTCTCCCTTCTCTTCCCTCTTTCCTTCTCCTCCTCCTCCTCTGGTCCCTCTTCCTCCTCTGTTCCCTCTTCCTCATTCATTACTTTCTTATCTTTCTTAATTTTTCTCCTTTTTTTTCTCTTCTTTCTTTCTTCTTCTTCTCCCTTCTCTTCCCTCTCCTCCTCCTCCTCCTTCTCCTCCTCCTCCTCCTCCCTTTACTTTTTCTTCTTTCATCACTTTCTTCTCTTTTCCTCCTCCTTCTTCTTGTCCATATATTTTTTTCCGTCCTCCTCTCTCCTCCTCCTCCTCCTCTGTTCCCTCTTCTTCATCCATCAATTTCTTCTCCTTTTCCTCCTCCTTCTTATCTTATTTTTATTCCTTCTTTTTCCTCTGTTCTTTCTTTCTTCCTCTCCCCCCTTCACCTCCTCCTCCTCCTCCTCCTCCTCTTCTCTTCACATTTCCCTCTTCCTCTTCCATTGATTTTTTTCCTTTCCTCCTCCTTTTTCTTGTTTTCTTTATTTTTTTCTTCCTCCTCCTCCTCCTCCTCCTCCTCTGTTTCCTCTTCCTCTTCCATCAGTTTCTTCTCTTTTCCTCCTTTTCTTGTCCTTAATTTCCTCTTTTCCTTTTTTTCTTACTCCTTTCCCTTTTCATTTCTTCTTTTTCTCCTATTCCTCCTCCTCCTCCTCCTCGTCCTCCTCCTCCATTCTTCACCTTATTTATTCTTCCCTACGTTTATGCTGTTTTCCCATTTCTCTTCTTCTATAACTCCCCTTTTTCCTTTTCCTTACTCTGTCCTTTTTTTCCCTTCTTCTTTCTCTTCTTCCTATTTTCCCCTCTTCTTTCCCTTCTGTCTTCAAGCTTCGTTTTCTTTGTTTCTCCTCTTCCTCCTTCTTTTTCATTCCTTCTTCCTCCTCCTATAGTTTCTTCTCCTCCTCCTCCGTACGTTTCCTCATTTTTTCTTCATCCTTTACTTTCTTCCTCTTTTCTTCTATTCCCCCTTTCTCTCCTCTTTGGTTTCTCCTCCATTATCTCCTTCTCTTTCCTTCCTTTTCTTTTCTTTCTCATTCCTCCCTTTCCTCCCCTTTCTCCTCTCCTTCTTCATCTTCTTCCTTTCTCACCCTCCCATTCTCCTTTCTCCTTTCCCTTCCTCGTGTCAGCTGTTTTTCATCCTTCCATGGAGAGAGAGAGAGAGAGAGAGAGAGAGAGAGAGAGAGAGAGAGAGAGAGAGAGAGCATCCTTTGTTTTATCATACGGCGCTAACTCTGATCTTTTTATCTCATACGCCAATCCCTTATAATCCCTTAAACCCGTCGGCTTCTCTATGTGTGTGTGTGTGTGTGTGTGTGTGTGTGTGTGTGTGTGTGTGTTCGGTTATGTGGGTGATGAGGGTAATGAAGTTATTGGCACATTTGTCAGGCTAATGTCCGCTAAAGTCTTCCAAATATGTCGAGGCCGGTCTGGCGTAGGCTCCCGCGGGTCCTTTCCTCCCCTCTGCTCTGCCACACAGTCCCAACACCTATCTCTTCCTCTCATATGTAAGCTATCGGTAACATATGAGAGGAAAAAATAGGTGTTGGGATTGTGTGGCAGAGCAGAGGGGAGAAATGGACCCGCGGGAGCCAACGCCAAAACGGACTCGACAATTTGGTTTCACTTTAGACTGTATAGGCCCAACATGTTCTCAAATGTTCCGGGACCCACACACCCACATTTGTTAGGGTTTCGACAGAGGTTGTTATGGGTATTGGGTATTTCCATGGGTAGGTATGTGAGGAGCCTTTTGATGGTTTGATAAGGCCTCTGCACCAGGAATGTGAACCGGATGGACACCTCTTCTCACTAATTGACTGCTCTTTCGGTCACCTCTTCGGATTCTTTACAGGAGCAGCGAGTAGCGGGCTTTTTTTTTTTGTTGTTTCCTTTTTTTGTGCCCTTGTGCTGTCTCCCTTGCTGTAAAACAAACAAACAACAACAAAAAAAGCCTGATCTCCTGTTTGGTCTTTGGAAATAAACGTTGTGGAAGCCAAAAGGGTCTTAGGGACGCTTTCACAGTCACTTTGTTAGTTTTGATCGTTACCAATGACGGCGATCGACGCTATAGTTTTCCACGTGAAACTGGCCTATGGGGTAGTGGCGGCTGCAGAGGAAGCGAGAGGTGTTGGGTGTGTGTGGCAAGGTGCGGGGCTAGGCTAACACCGCAGCCGCCTCTACCCCATCGGCCAGTTTTACGTGGAAATACTATAGCGGCGATAACAGCCATTGGTAACGATCAAAACAAACAAGACGACTGTGAAAGCGGCCCTTAGAACACAGGCCCAGTGGTGCGACGGTACTCTCTCATGTCAACTGTTTTCAAGGGCCGAGAAGGAGGTTAATCGGGTTCTCATGACTGTTTATTCACCTTCATTGAATGCAAGGGTCAAACTCCCATTAGTCATTAAACTACCCCAGGAAATGCCCACAACTCCTACGGAAGCCCCGTCAAATATGTGTGCTTCGGCGCTAAAATGTTAATAGCCTCACGCTGGCGGGCTGCTGGGCCAAACTGTTTCTCTTTACGCATGACGTCAGTAAGGGCAGCGGGTCTGATTAATTAAGAGAGTGAAGTCAGTCGCCTGGTGCCTGTACGTGCCCCAAACTCTCAACTCTGCGCTTTTTTTTTATTTGGTGACGTATAAAGATTTTCTTTCCCTCCCTCCCATGCCGATATTTGCTGACGCCACTCAGTTTGCGCGGGCTGGAGCTGCCTGATACCTCTTCCGCTTGAACAGTGATCGGCTCTAGATTGAGATCTGAATCTGATCTGGATTCGCTCTGCGACAATAGAATGCCCTAGGCAGAGAGGCAGATCATGGCCGGGCAGGACTCGGGTATACCGCGACTGCCTATTACTCCCACAGTTCTGTTCATTACCTCTGTTCTACATCTTTAGTGCCTACAATATCACTTCTACAATATTATCAACCTATTATCTGCTCCACGTGCATTACGGGAGCCGCTCTTGGAGTGTATTCATTATAAATGATGAAAAGTTGCTGTGTCGTAACCGCGTGCATGGGAGCTGGACTGTGGGCGTCGCCTGCTGCAATCCGCCCCGGACATGGATCAGGCTGACCGTGATGCGGACAACCCAGATCACGATAATCCAGATCTGAAACGAATCACCGTGAACAGAAAAGATCTCTGATTCACCTCGCCATAGCTTGCCAGTCAATTCACGCCCTGTAGCTCGACCAGTCCACCACGTCGGCGCCGCGTGACCTTCGCAGCTGTGGCGCCATGACCGAACACCGCGACAGATGTGCCGAGTCTTCAAAGGAAGGGAACGCGGTGTCGTAAAAAGAGACGAACAATGCGGTACTGTGCTGCCGATATCAGCTTGCCAGGCCACATGCATACACTGCAGACAAAATGTACATACGCTGATATTGCACTGATAAGTAATTTGAAGGCGTACCGAGGCGCGCTTTCCTTCACCGCGCGGAGCCTTCAAAGGGACGGAAGCGCGGAGCCATACCTCAACGGTGACAGGAGAAAGGGCTGCCGCGTACATCGGAGACCCTGTGTGTGCGTGCGTGTGCATGTGTGTGTGTGTGTGTGTGTGTGTGTGTGTGTGTGTGTGTGTGTCTCAGCCCTGTATCACCCATTCCCTTCCCTTTTCCCTCTGGCCAGACAGAAAACAGAGAACTTCAAATATGTATGTTTAAAGCAAAATGTTGTATCAGGAGAACGTGCTCAAGGAAATGACGAGCCTCTAATAGGAAAAGTACGCAACCGTCACTGACGTTGTGTGTCTTCGTCCCCATTACTGTTGTACCAGAGAAAACTCTAATCTGTTACACCAGGTATTCGTTATACGCGAGGTTACGTTTTGCAAAAAGCTCGCATAATGTGAATTCGCATGTATCGAACCTATCATCCCATTAATTATAGGGGGTTATGTTCCACGACCCGTTTTCGAACCCTCTAACTATTTATTCCGGCACCGTTTTACAATAATAAAGCACTAAAGCAACAATAAAGCACATTGATTGCTTCCGGGGAGACACACCCAAAGTCTACGATTTAGGCTGATAATTAGCTACCTGAGGATTAACTTTAGGATCAGAGGGAAGAAAAGTTCAATTATAGGCGAGGAAAGTGCGGGAAAACATTTGCACCCGCCGCCCTCTAGTGCGAGTCGGCCACCATACCTCACCAACCAGTCGCACCAGCGCCGCTACTCGCATAATAGCGATTTTTTCTCGCATAAAACGAATACTTGCCACATTTAGGTTAGTCGCATATGAGCGAATTCGCATACTTCGAACTCGCATATATCGAATATCCGGTGTACTATTCCTAGATGCCACACCAGTCCAATCCAATATGGTTGTCGGAACTCCCGATTTCGGTTGTTTCTTCTTCTCTCCATAATATTGTTTCTTGGGGTCCACACGAATGCTTATTAAACTGCTTGGATCTCTCTTTCTTCTAATAGTCGTCATCGTTTTTTTCCACAATTGTGTTTTTAAATCTTTCTTTGCTTTTTTTTGTTTCTTCTTTGATGCTTATTAAACTGCTTGGATCTCTCTTTCTTCCAATAGTCGTCATCGTTTTTTTCCACAATTGTGTTATAAATCTTTTTCTTGCTTTCGGTTGTTTCTTCTTCTCTCCATAATACTGTTTCTTGGGGTCCACTCGAATGCTTATTAAACTGCTTGGATCTCTCTTTCTTCCAATAGTCGTCATCGTTTTTTTCCACAATTGTGTTTTAAATCTTTTTCTTGCTTCGCTGTCTTAATTCATGCCTGGGATCCACTGGAATGCGTAAACTGCTTGGATCTCTCTTTCTTCTAGTTGCCGTGATCGTTTTTTCCACAATTGTGTTATAAATCTTTTTCTTGCTTCGCTGTCTTCATGCCTTGGTTGTAGTAGGAGCAATACGTCTACTATTTGCTCTGTGGTGTTTTCGCGTGTGTCGTGCATAAATGTACAATAGGAGAGTTCGGCCACCTTCATCACAGGCGCCATGTTGCTTCCAAACGAACCGCGCGAAATTCAAATTGGCACTCATACGGTAGTGAGTTTATCTTTGTCTCCCTTACGATTATACCAGAAAAAATGTTGTTTTTAACTATGCCTCTAAAAACATGTAATAATCTATCATTCATTATATTATTACCTCTTGTTGTCCTCCACTTTGGTATATGCCGCCTCCTCCTCCTCCTCCTCTTCCATTCTTCACCTTATTTATTCTTCCTTACGTTTATGCTCTGTTCCACCATTTCTTTTCTTCTATAACTCCCCTTTTTCCTTCTCTTTCTTCCCCGTCTCATTTCTCTCCTCCCCCTCCCCCCCATCCCCCGTGCCCTTCCGTAGTACCCCACACCACAGTAAACACTTTATAATGTTCCTGCCTCCTCTCCTCCTCCTCCTCCTCCTCCTCCCTTGTCCTTCCCTGGCCCTCAACACTCCATGAAGATACTTGGCAAAAATACAAGAGAGAGAAAAAGACTAGTAAAAGCGAGGATTAGAAAAGAACGGGAGAAAATACAAGAAAGGAAAAGAGAGAAAGAAGAAGAAGAATGGAAGAGAGAATGCAAAAAAAGGAGAGGAAAAGTAAGAAGATAGAAGGAGAATACAAGAGAAAAAGAATAAGAGTTAATGGAGAAAAATAGAGGAGAGAGAGAGAGAGAGAGAGAGAGAGAGAGAGAGAGAGAGAGAGAGAGAGAGAGAGAGAGAGAATCCTCCCCTTCCCCCTGCACAGCGGCGTGGTACAGGGCAGCGTGTTTCACCAACGCTCTTCATCACCTACACCTCTGACATGCCCCGGCCTGATAATACAAACTGTATGGATATATATTATGCTGGCGACGCGACACAAATAGTGACTTCCAACGGTACGCTAGATGACCACGACGCCCTTGTTGTGCGGGAAGCGAGCAGACTCAACACATTAGAAAAAAAAGTGGAGGATCAAAACAAACATAAACAAGTTCTCCGTGGTCGCACTCGGCAGGAAAAAAAATGACATACAAATTCAAGGCAGCACCATCCCCCACCGAAAACAATGCCAGATATTAGGCCACACAGTGACACCCACCGACCTGCTGATCGTTAAGCACGTCAACGACAAAACCATGAAAGTGAAAACAGCCCTCACATCACTAAACAGGTTCTGTCACTTCACAGAAAGGCTCAAACTCTATCTAGTAAAGACGAAGCTCCTTCCTATACTAGACTACTCACCCACCCCGACACGCATGGCTTCCCACACCAAGATGTCACAACTACAGAGGCTGCAGAACAAAGCGCTGAGATTTCCCACGGGAAAGAAATATCCATACACGGAAAACACGGAAGCTCAACACCACCGACACAAGGCTACGGGAGGCCGCCGGCAAGATATGGGAGAAACTCGACCAGCAAGACGACGTGAACCAAAGTCTATATACACCAAGTCAAGTCATACGCAGGTTTGTGGGAGGAGACACGGCCGAGGTGTGGCTTATGTGTGATGTTACTTGGAGCCAAACTAGATAATGTAGAAACAGGGATTTAGAGAAAACGAAGAAAGGCGGACTAATTTAAATCAATCACTTCAACATGCCCTCCCTCACACCCCACGCCGCCGTTTGTAGTCATTGAAATTACAGTCACGCAATACCACAATAAAAAGGCATATTTTTTCGTCAGTGGCTTGCCTGAACGCGCTGTGAAAGAAGGCGAGAATGCACACCCAGAGTGCACATACGGCCCCAACTTTAGTCACCCCTGAATTGGCGGGCATTTTTTTTTTTTTTTTTTTTTTAGCTCCAAGTGACGTCATCCCGCTGCTCCACCCCAAAACCGCCTCCTGCGCGTACCGGTCACAGTTTTGAAGCAGAGTGACTTGACTTGGTATATATAGACTTAGCTTGACGGCAACACGAACTTGGCCCACCCCTGGTTTCCGCGCAGCTTGAAGTCACTACGAGAACAACCGCCCACACATCACTTCACGAAAGTAACACCATAGATTAGCTTAGCTTTACACATAAACAAATCAACCCCCCCCCCCCCCCCCAGAACGCCGGGGGTATACAAATAAGGTCCCCGGTAAACAATAACTACACCCAAGGAGACTATATTAGTACTATAGTCTCCTTGAGAACAACTAACGAACCTACACCATACAACTGTACACTCCTACTGTCTTTCCTTCTCCCCACTTGTACAGTCGACGATAGAGAGTAGTGTCACGGTTTTCAGAATGTTTAGCCTGGTGGCGGTATCTGGCAATTATACCACGGTGACGCATTCACTGGCGATGTTAGTGACGCGTTTCAGTGTGTACCGTGTGTGTGTGACCGTGAAATTATAATATTGTATAATATTATATTATAATATAATGTAGTTAGAAATATACCAGATTACATGACTTCAATTTAGAAATGCGATAATGAATGTCTTCTACATGATGATGATGATGATGATGATGATGGCGAGGTAAAACATCACGAACAGTCTGAAACACTTTTTCTTATTAAACTTTGAAAATACCGTGTGCAATGCTGTCCTTCACAGAGGCAGGCAGTGACTAATGCTCCTTACCATCAAACAGCAAATAGGCTTGAGGGTCTGTTTAACTCGCAGCCTTAATTCCCGTCACCATAAAGCCTCAAAGACAATTCAGATCATCAAAAATCTACAATTATTTCTCCGTGAAGATTATGTAATATCTAAGTATAAATACGTGTGTGTGTGTGTGTTGAGTGCGAGCGCGGAAAAGCCCGCGGTCGACGACGCCATCATGTGAACGTTTATAGCCTATTATTACGTATAATTTTTTTTTATAAAGAACAAGATCTCGGCTGTCAGGAATTTTTTGTTTTTAGTTAAAAGGCATAACAATCTCCCCTAATAAGTGCAGTATATTTTTAAATGTATCATAGTTTGATAAACAACTTAGAGTTGCTCTTGACTAAATTTGAACGAAACTAAAAGCTCGTGTCAAAATGTAGCGACAGAGCCTAAAGAAAAAGTATTTATTAAGCGTTAGCGAGGGGCACTTTTTATAAATATCTATCTTAAAATTATGTAGAGTGCACCTGTGACCACCAATCACCACAACAGTACGATTTCGATAGGATATAATATTTTTCATGTCGCGTGGAGGGGTTGCCAGATGTCGCTTTCTGAACGAAACTTACTGGACAGTGTGTCACTACTCTCTATAGCCGATTGTACCTTCGCCACTAACTCCCTCCCTCTTCTTGCTACGTATACCCTTGATTGAAAGAGAGAGAGAGAGAGAGAGAGAGAGAGAGAGAGAGAGAGAGAGAGAGAGAGAGAAGGGAATGAAAAAAAAGAAAGGAGGAAAATATGACAAAGAAAAGATAAGAAGAGGTCGTGGAAAAGAAGAGGGAGAGAGATAAATGATAATACAAGAGAAGAGATAAGATGAATAACAGAATGAGAGGAAAAGAAAAGAAGAACGATAAAAGAGGAAAATAGAAACGATAAGATAAGAAGAAATAACGGAAGAAAACAGAAGAGAGGGAGAGAGAAAGGATAAGAAAACAAGAGATGAAAAATAAAAGATTGAGAAAGAGAAAGGAGAAGAATGCCCCCTTCCCTCCTTCCCCCTTCCTCTTATCAGATTATTATATTTATGTTAGAATATCAAATTCGAGGGTCGTCCTAGCTAGGCGTGTGGTCAGTGTTGCCATATTGAACTACAACGTTGGGGTCGGTTTCGTCAGATGCATTCGCCTCTCACGTCAACAAAGGGAAAAAAAGAGACCAGTCGTGTTCTAATGCGTGGTATCTTAACCCGGTAGCAGCGACGAGGCAAATTTGTGGCTTTACCGTGTACCAGCGACGGGCCATATTTTTGCCATGATATAAACCCCCCAAAGTAGATGATGCATAAAATGATCACAAATGCGTTGAAATATATCAAGAAATTGTTTGCGTGAGTGATGATTTTTTTCTAATTTTTCTCGCTTAGGGGGGCCTTTAAGAAACATGATCCCCGCAGCTACCAGGTTACTTAAGTTCCTGTTACAGAAGTATAGTCAGACTACCACCAGGGGTAAAAACTACCTCTGGAAATGCCCAAGACTCCTGTTAAAGCCTTGTCGAATGTGTGTGTTTGGGCTTCAAATTGTTTAAGAAAACGTCCCTGAATTTTAAAGTGTTTGGTCCGAAGTCAATAAACATCAGTATTTAGCGATTGTGTGGGCTTGGAAATGTTTAAGAATACGTCCCTGAATTTTAAAGTGTTTGGTCCGAAGTCAATAAACATCAGTATTTAGCGATTGTGTGGGCTTCCAAATGTCTAAGAATACGTCCCTGAATTTTAAAGTGTTTGGTCCGAAGTCAATAAAACATCAGTATTTAGCGATTGTGTGGGCTTAGAAATGTTTAAGAATACGTCCCTGAATTTTCTAGTGTTTGATCCAAAATTCAATAAAACATCAGTATTTAGCGATTGTGTGGGCTTCCAAATGTTTAAGAATACGTCCATGAATTTTCTAGTGTTTGATCCAAAATTCAATAAAACATCAGTATTTAGCGATTGTGTGGGCGTAGAAATGTTTAAGAATACGTCCATGAATTTTCTAGTGTTTGATCCAAAATTCAATAAAACATCAGTATTTAGCGATTGTGTGGGCGTAGAAATGTTTAAGAATACGTCCCTGAATTTTCTAGTGTTTGGTCCAAAATTCAATAAAACATCAGGATTTAGCGTTTGTGTGGGCGTAGAAATGTTTAAGAATACGTCCCTGAATTTTAAAGTGTTTGATCCTAAGTCAATAAACATCAGTATTTAGCGATTGTGTGGGCTTAGAAATGTTTAAGAATACGTCCCTGAATTTTCTAGTGTTTGGTCCAAAATTCAATAAAACATCAGTATTTAGCGATTGTGTGGGCTTAGAAATGTTTAAGAATACGTCCCTGAATTTTAAAGTGTTTGGTCCGAAGTCAATATAACATCAGTATTTAGCGATTGTGTGGGCTTAGAAATGTTTAAGAATACGTCCCTGAATTTTAAAGTGTTTGATCCAAAATTCAATAAAACATCAGTATTTAGCGATTGTGTGGGCTTAGAAATGTTTAAGAATACGTCCATGAATTTTAAAGTGTTTGATCCAAAATTCAATAAAACATCAGTATTTAGCGATTGTGTGGGCTTAGAAATGTTTAAGAATACGTCCATGAATTTTAAAGTGTTTGATCCAAAATTCAATAAAACATCAGTATTTAGCGATTGTGTGGGCTTCCAAATGTTTAAGAATACGTCCCTGAATTTTCTAGTGTCTGATCCAAAGTCAATAAAACATCAGTATTTAGCGATTTCAACAATGATAAGTGCAAATCGCTATCGGTGTGTGGCAAGGTTACCAAGTTATCGTACTCAGCCACTCAGCACATCGTATTTTCCGGATTCTGAGTCACAGCTATCGCAAACAAACGCCAATAAGTAATGCTTGTCACGAGAACTTTAACTGAAATTTCGTTATCTGTGTGGATAGGAATTTAGCAACGTTGCCAAATTGTCGTACACTGAACATTGTTTTTATCATTTTTAGGCTCCATGACTGTCGTAACCACACAAATAACGATAGGAAATTAAAGTTAGCGTTAAAACTGTTAAATATTGATGAGTTTCTTTCTTTTTTGTTATAGTTATCGGTCAAAAACTACAAAAATGCAATGCGCTGAGTACGATAATTTGGCATCTCTGGTAGGAAAGTTTGGGGCCCTGGAACTGATAAATGCGATGTTTTGAGTACGGTAATTTGGCAACGCTGGTGTGTGGGCAATAGTTTGGGGATCAGAAATATGTAAATACAATCTGCTCTGAGTACGTACGACAAACCTTGGATAGCCTAGGTCATAGGAATGAACTAGAACAGAAATTAAGTCGTGTGCACCGGGGCCGCGGGAGGTGTGGAAGCTTATAAAACAACAGAGAGAGAGAGAGAGAGAGAGAGAGAGAGAGAGAGAGAGAGAGAGAGAGAGAGAGAGAGAGAGAGTTACGACTACAAGAATAAGTAAAAAACGAACACCTTTCCCCCATCCTGACAGCCGTAAGTGGCAATACAGACAAGGACATGGATCACAGAAAGAAAATTTGACGCCTGGCTTATCAAACAACAGAGAGGGAGAGAGACGAAAGTTACGACTACAAGAATAAGTAGAAAAACGAACACCTTACGCCCATCCTGACTGGCGTAAGGGACAATACAGACAAGGACATGGATCACAGAAAGAAACATTGACGCCTGGCTTATAAAACAACAGAGAGAGGGAGAGAGACTAGAGTTACGACTACAAGACTTCAACGTTCGTGCGACGGGAGGGGTGTGGAGGCACGCAGTTAGAAAGTTCCGAGGAGCAGTTAGCATGATAATACTGATCGAAGACTGAGAGGCAACATTGCGGCGGAGCCTAATTAAGAGGTTGAATAGTGTCAGTGAGAGCTGGTAACGTTGCGTGTGGCCGCTTCGTGCACCAAACACCCATGCACCGCCTCCACTCCTGCTGGCCGCTTCCTTTGTGGTAAGCCATGGTATTCCTAAACCGTAGTCTGTGCCTAAACATTTCGGGGCTCACACACCCACATATGATAAGGCTTTCGTAGAGGTTGGGGCATTTCCATGGGTAGTGTAACGACTTTAGTGGTAGTCTGATCATTCTCCTGTATCATGATCGTAAGAGAACGTTCATGAGATTCAAATCAGTCTCCTTTCACCTTTGGAAATAGTTAATAAGAACATAACAACATAAGAACGTAAGGAGTCTGCAAGAGGCCAGTTGACCTGTACAATGCAGCTCCCGTAATTCTAACCCCACTTTACCTCACTATCCATGAATTTATCCAACCTCTTCTTGAATTCATCTATGGATGAAAGGCTGCCTTGCGGCTCAGATTATACAAACATACAGAGCACACTACAAATCACATGTTAAAAGCAACAGACAGCAATCTTAGGCTACGGGGAAGCAAGGTGCAACATGCAGTGTCAGCAGGTGCAAACCCAGTAGGCTGTAAAGGGGCTATTACACTGGGCAAATTTTCCGTGGATCTTCAGTCAAACCACGATTTCCGCTAGCGTGGTTCTCAATTGTTTGTTGTTATTGCTGCTGATGATGATGGTGAGTAATACCGTCGTCCTTCAATGAAATCTACCGTAGCTTTGCGATGATCGTGGACACGTCTGAAAACCACGCAAATATGAGAACCACGCCAGCGGAAATCGTGGTTTGACTGAATATCCACGGAAAATTTGCCCAGTGTAATAGCCCCTTAAGTCTGCGAGGGGGAGGGCGTGTTGATATTCGCTGTGGTGGGAATGGTGCCATCCTTATATCTCTGTGGTAAAGAGGTTGGGGGAGGGAGGAGGCTCCGGTGGGTGGGGTGAGAGGCGGCCGCCCGAACCTCTCACGGGTCATAACAAATTGGTCACCGCTAAGTCTATATACACCAAGTCAAGTCACTCTGCTTCAAAATTGCTACCGGTACGCGCAGGGGGCGGTTTTGGGGCAGAGAAGCGGGATGACGTCACTTGAAGCTAAAAAAAAAAAAAAAAAAAAGAACCCGCCAGTTCAGGGGTGACTAAAGTTGCGGCCGTATGTGCACTTTGGCTGTACATGCTTGCCTTCTTTCACAGCGCGTTCAGGCAAGCCACTGACGAAAAAAATATGCCTTTTTATTGTGCTCTTGCGTGACTGTAATTCCAATGCCTACAAACGGCGGTGTTCGTTTTCTCTAAATCCCTGTTTCTACATTCTCTAGTTTGGCTCCAAGCAACGTCACGCATAAACCACGCCTCGGCCGTGTCTCCTCCCACAAACCTGCGTATGACTTGACTTGGTGTATATAGACTTAGGGTCACCTAGCTAGGACAGGCCCAGCTTGAAGTTCCTCCTCGTGTGGCCCTAACGCCGTGTTCCTCAGTGTTTGCCAAGCTCGTGAATCCATCCGGGAGCTTTTGAAAAAGTGGTGTTCCTTAGCTCCGAGAACGACTACCTACCAGAAAATTACATGAGCTTTTCATGTTTTTGTTTCTTCGGTTTAAATACTGAAAATATAGTAATGAAAGTACTGCGTATAGAATAAAGCTACTTGGTCCTAAAGCATTATTTTTCTGTAGATGCAAAATAAAAAATGTTGCCTCTCTTTCTGTTCACAAACTTTCTCTACTCTCCTTTTTTTTTTTTTTTTTTTTTTTTTTTACATTTGTCTTAATAATTCAACTCAACGCCGAAAGGGAGTACAGACTATAAAAAAATTAGTCCTCCCTGATCCCTTCCTGCATTCCTTCTTATCTCAGAGTTGTGGTCTTGTTGCCGTTGTGTTGTTTGTCTTCTTTTCACAAACCTTATATTCACTCCTTTTTTTTACATTTGTCTTAATCAATCATCTCAGCACCGAAAGGGATTACAGACTTGTCCTCCCTGATCCCTTCCTGCATTCCTTCTTATCTCAGAGTTGTGGTCTTGTTGCCGTTGTGTTGTTTGCCTCCTGTTCACAAACTTTATATTCACTCCCTTTTTTTACATTTGTCTTAATAATTCATCTCAACGCCAAAAGGGATTATTGACTAGTCCTCCCTGATCCCTTCCTGCATTCCTTCTTATCTCAGAGTTGTGGTCTTGTTGCCGTTGTGTTGTTTGCCTCCTGTTCACAAACTTTATATACACTCCCTTTTTTTTACATTTGTCTTAATAATTCATCTCAACGCCAAAAGGGATTACAGACTTGTCCTCCCTGATCCCTTCCTGCATTCCTTCTTATCTCAGAGTTGTGGTCTTGTTGCCGTTGTGTTGTTTGCCTCCTGTTCACAAACTTTATATTCACTCCCTTTTTTACATTTGCCTTAATTCATCTCAGCACCGAAAGGGATTACAGACTTGTCCTCCATGATCCCTTCCTGCATTCCTTCTTATCTCAGAGTTGTGGTCTTGTTGCCGTTGTGTTGTTTGCCTCCTATTCACAAACTTTATATTCACTCCCTTTTTTTACATTTGCCTTAATTCATCTCAACGCCGAAAGGGATTATTGACTAGTCCTCCCTGATCCCTTCCTGCATTCCTTCTTATCTCAGAGTTGTGGTCTTGTTGCCGTTGTGTTGTTTGTCTTTCTCTTCACAAACTTCATATTCTCTCCACATTTCCAATTCGCATTAATATTTCATCCCAGTACAGGAAAGGATTACAGACTAACCCTCCCCCCTTGTGAACCCTTCCTCCATGCGTTCGTTATGTTGGTGTTGTGTTGTTCTCATAGCTGTGTTGTTTGTCTCACTCTGCTCGCAAATTGTCTCTTGTCTCACTCAATTTGCGTTTATATTTCGTCTCAGCGCGGGAAGGAATTATAGACTAACTCCCCCCCTTCGTGACCCCTTCCTGCGTTTTTTGACCTTCTAATTATTCTTGTTGTGTTGTTTGTCTCACTCTGCTCGCAAATTGTCTCTTGTCTCACTCAATTTGCGTTTATATTTCGTCCCAGCGCGGGAAGGAATTATAGACTAACTCCCCCCCTTCGTGACCCCTTCCTGCGTTCGTTATTATGTTGGTGTTGTGTTGTTCTCATAGCTGTGTTGTTTGTCTCACTCTGCTCGCAAATTGTCTCTTGTCTCACTCAATTTGCGTTTATATTTCGTCTCAGCGCGGGAAGAGATTAGAAACTCCCTCATAAACCTTCCTGCGGTCCTTCTAATTCTTGTGTTTTTTGACCTTCTAATCATTCTTGTTGTGTTGTTTGTCTCACTCTGCTCGCAAATTGTCTCTTGTCTCACTCAATTTGCGTTTATATTTCGTCTCAGCGCGGGAAGAGATTAGAAACTCCCTCATAAACCTTCCTGCGTTCCTTCTAATTCTTGTGTTTTTTGACCTAATTATTCTTGTTGTGTTTTTTGTCTCATTCTGTTCACGAACTTTCTACTTTCTCCCTTTTCAAATTTGTCTTCGTATCATATTATCTCAGAACCGGAAACGATAAGACTCTTGCTCCTTTCCTGCATTCCTTCTTATCTCCAGACTAGCGTAACACACGGAAGAGTTGGGAAGGGCAGGGAAGGCATCGAGACAAGGGTGAGGCTGTTGTGGAGGATCAGGGAGTGAATACATCGCTACACGTGTTCGATTCTATTTGGATTATTTTTGTGAGCGGCGAGTAGCGGGCTTTTTTTTATTATTGTTTACTTTTTTGTGCCCTTGAGCTGTCTCCTTTGTTGTAAAAAAAAAAAAAAGAATACTGTTTTTTTTCTTCCGTGATCTGAACGTATAGTTTTAGTAGGAAGACACCTACCGAAACGGGCGTAAGCTACTCCCGGTGAGGTATATATGGGAAGCGCTCCTAAGACCCTTCCCATGTCCTCACTATCCGTTTCCTTATTGTCACATCAACACCAGAGAGTAGTTCAGCATGCTTTCTAATCCCTATACTGTCCAAACCCCTTATGCAAGAGTTAACCAGCACCTCCATTCTTTCATCCCCTTCACTGGTAAACTCCGGAACAGCCTTTCTTTCGTCTGTATTTCCTCCTGCCTGTGACTTGACCTTTTTCAAGAAGAGTGTATCAGGACACCTCTCCACCCGAAATTGACCTCTCTTTTGGCTACTCTTTACTTTTATCTTTTATGGGAGCGGCGAGTTGGGGGATTTTTATTTTTTGTACTCTTTTTGTTGCCCTTCAGCCGTGTCCTCTGATGTAAAAAAAAAAAAAAAAAAAACATTCATATTCCTCTTGAGCGTTAAGGAGTGATGGGTGTGCTTACTAGTTTATATTCCTCGTATACTATCTGTTTTGTGTGCCGGTAAGGATGCCTCGAGGTGGGGACAGGAGGGAAGGAGGATTAATGGTGTGCTAAGAGGGAAAAAAAAGGGGGAAACAGGATAGAGAGGCGGATGGTCTACGTGTGTGTGTGTGTGTGTGTGTTTGTGAAAAGAGAGGAAGTTAGTTGGTATGCGTGTACAGAGGCGGGTTTAATTATGCGTGTGTGTGTGTGTGTGTGTGTGTGTGTGTGTGTGTGCGGACCTCCTCCTGTCTTCCTGGCTGTCTCTCTGTCTGTTTACCTGGCAAGGTGTCTGATGTATGTATTTATCTATGTTAACACACACACACACACACACACACACACACACACACACACACACACACACACACACACACACACACACACACACCAACTAAAGCTCTCTCGCCGTAATAAAAGAGAACAGTTGCGGCCGTGTAATCCTAAAGGGCTCAGTTACTCCGGCTATCAATGATTAGGTCGTAACCCGGAGATAGAGAGATAGGGATAGAGTGGAGATAGAGCGATAGGCGGTGGCGGTGACGAAAACAGACGAGGATAGGATGATAATGATGATGATGATGATGATGGATTAATGATGTCAGTAAGTTTGCGGGTGATATCAAGACTCAGGCAGACTCATGGAGGCCTGTACTGTTAGACGCTTTCGGCTCCTACAACTATTTGCAGGGCCCACAAATGCATGGAAACACTAACACAACCTCCACCAAAGCCTCGTCAAACTATCACCAGGCTCATAACACTACCCATGGACATACTAACACAACCTCTACCAAAGCCTTGTCAAACTATATATCACAAGGCTCATAACACTACCCATGGCCTTGTCAGACTATCACCAGGCTCATAACACTACTCATGGACATACTAACACAACCTCTACCAAAGCCTTGTCAAACTATATATCACAAGGGTCATAACACTACCCATGACCTTGTCAGACTATCACCAGGCTCATAACACTACCCATGGACACACTAACACAACCTCCACCAAAGCCTTGTCAAACTATCACCAGGCTCATAACACTACCCATGGACACACTAACACAACCCCCACCAAAGCCTTGTCAAACTATCACCAGGCTCATAACACTACCCATGGACACACTAACACAACCTCCACCAAAACCTTGTCAAACTATCACCAGGCTCATAACACTACCCATGGACACACTAACACAACCCACACCAAAGCCTTGTCAAACTATCACCAGGCTCATAACACTACCCATGGAAATACCCACACAACCCCCACCAAAGCCTTGTCAAACTATCACCAGGCTCATAACACTACCCATGGACACACTAACACAACCTCCACCGAAGCCTTGTCACACTATCACCAGGCTCATTACACTACCCATGAGAATACTAACACAACCTCTACCGAAGCCTTGTCACACTATCAGTAGGTTCATAACACTACCCATGGAATACCCACACACCCTCTACCGAAGCCTGTCAGTTGTGGGAGTGGGAGCCCCGAAATGTTTTAAAATATGTATGGGCCGAAGGTTATATGCATGCCTCGGGATGAGTTTGTGGACATTTTTGAACTGTTTAACAATCCCTCTCTCCTCGAACCGGTTCTCAGCTCGAGTCAAGGTTAGATGAAGGACCAGTGTGTGTATGTGTGTGTGTGTGTGTGTGTGTGCTTTGGTTAAGAACGCAGCTTTTTCTCTTATACAAAAATTTATTTGTAAATGTGCACGGTATAAAATTATGTACAAAATAATTAACGCTATCTCTCTCTCTCTCTCTCTCTCTCTCTCTCTCTCTCTCTCTCTCTCTCTCTCTCTCTCTCTCTCTCTCTCTCTCTCTCTCTCTCTCTCTCTCTCTCTCTCTCTCTCTCTCTCTCTCTCTCTCTCTCTCTCTCTCTCTCTCTCTCTCTCTCTCTCTCTCTCTCACACACACACACACGTTTGTTCAACACCTGCATCATGGAACACCCTTACCACTTATATATAACACGACACACTCAGGTGAACATAAATACTAGGAACAAAACAGAACACCATCACAGTCATTATCTACACGTATTCAGTTATCAGATTCTTCACTCTTCAATCGTCACCCTCTACTTACGTCCACTGACATCATCAATCATTGCTTAAGGTCCAAAGAAGAGGTTAAGGTCGGTATCACAAGACACATTCGCTTCTCTCATCACCTATTTCTAGAGGTCAACGAGGGGGTCAGTCGTGTTCTAATGATTGTCTCTTCAGGTTCATGGTACAGGGGAAGACTCACACTACCACCAGGGTCATAAAACTACCCCTGGAAATGCCCACAACTCCTACGAAAGTCTTGTCAAATATGTGTTCTTGGGCGGCGAAATGTCTTATCATACAACCCTCCCATGGTGCAGAACTTCGTCACAGTACCACCAGGGTCATAAAACTACCCCTGGAAATGCCCACAACTCCTACGAAAGTCTTGTCAAATATGTGTTCTTGGGCGGCGAAATGTCTTATGATACAACC
Source organism: Eriocheir sinensis (assembly GCF_024679095.1). NCBI lineage: Eukaryota > Metazoa > Arthropoda > Malacostraca > Decapoda > Varunidae > Eriocheir > Eriocheir sinensis. The sequence goes on from NC_066565.1 coordinate 3,197,700, forward strand.
CTCCCATGGTGCAGAACTTCGTCACAGTACCACCAGGGTCATAAAACTACCCCTGGAAATGCCCACAACTCCTACGAAAGTCTTGTCAAATATGTGTTCTTGGGCGGCGAAATGTCTTATCATACAACCCTCCCATGGTGCAGAACTTCGTCACAGTACCACCAGGGTCATAAAACTACCCCTGGAAATGCCCACAACTACTACGAAAGTCTTGTCAAATATGTGTTCTTGGGCGGCGAAATGTCTTATCATACAACCCTCCCATGGTGCAGAACTTCGCCACCGTACCACCAGGGCCAAAAAGCTACCCATGGAGAGTCCCACATACCTCCAACTTCACATTCACTTTTGTTCATTTTCATCGCTTTCTGGTTCATCATTGTTTTGTTTTGATATATTTTGTTTTTTGTGTGTGTATTTTTTTTCCTAATTTTTTTCATTTTTTTTTATTATTGATTTATATTTCTCATTTTTGTTCGTCATCATTTCTTTTCATCCTCATCACTTTTTGTTTGTTTGTTTGTTTGTTTTGTGTTTTTGGTGATGGAGGTCTGTTTTTATTTTCCCTTCTTTTTCTTATGTAACAATTTCTCTTCTTTTCCTTCCTTTCTTTCTTTTTTTTCACACACTTTTCCAACTTTTCTTATATAACAATTTCTTCTTTTTTTCCTTTCTTTCTTATTTTCCTCCTCTCTTTCTTTCCTTTCTTTTTCTTTCACATTCTTTTCCTACTTTTTCTTATATAACAATTTCTTTTCTTTTTTTCTTTCTTTTTTTCTTTTCTTTCTTTTTCTTTCACATTCTTTTCCTACGTTCCAATTTCTTATTTTTTTCCTTTCTTTTTTTCCAGACTTGTTTCCTACTTTCCAGCTTGACGCATTTTTTTTTTTCTTATTTTTCTGTCTTTTTTTTTCTTCGTTTGCCATGTGATTTTTTTCTTCTTTCATATTTTTTTTTTTGGGGGGGGGTAATATTTTCTTTTTTTTTGGTAATTTTTTTTTTTTTGGTAATATATTTTTTCTTTTTTTCTCTCATTTTTCTTTAAATTTTGTCCCTTTCTTCTATTTTCGTCTTTTCTGCCTTCTGTTTTTCTTCTTTTTTTTATCACATTTTTTCTTCCTCTTTTTTTCTTCTTCTTCTTCTTTTCTTCTATTTTTTCCTCTTTTTCCTTCTTGTCATATTTTTTCCTGATTTCATTTATGTCGTTTTATTTATTTTTATTCTTTTATCACTTTTTCTTTCTTATTTCCGTCATTTTTTTCTTTATCTTTCTGTTCATTTTTCTTTCATTTTCTTTCTTTTTTTTCCTTTTCCGTATTTATCTTTCTTTATCATCTTCACTTCTTCTTCTTCTTCTTCTTCTTTTTGGTGTTGTTGTTATTGTTATCCACTCGCTTCCTACTCTTTTTCTAGTTTGTACTTTCTCTCTCTCTCTCTCTCTCTCTCTCTCTCTCTCTCTCTCTCTCTCTCTCTCTCTCTCTCTCTCTCTCGAATGTTTTAAAATACTTAATGGTTTCACGAATGTAGACAGATCAACATTGTTTATGATCGATGACACTTTGCGCACGAGGAACAATGGCGTAAAACTCAGATGTAGACAAGTAAATTCAGACTGCACCAAATTTTTCTTCACCAACGTTGTAGTGCGAGAATGGAATAAGCTTCCACTGTCAGTGGTCCAGTGTAACACGATTGACTCCTTCAAAAATAAGCTCGACCGTCACTTCCTTCAACTTAATATCAACTAGAGTAGAAATGCAACGTTTTGGAGTCTTCTGATTAATGTAAAATCACTTAGGTTTAAGGACAGACCACCAAGTCTGGACCATGGGGTCTGTGTGGTCTGATTTTCTATGTAAATCTATGTAAATCTCTCTCTCTCTCTCTCTCTCTCTCTCTCTCTCTCTCTCTCTCTCTCTCTCTCTCTCTCTCTCTCTCTCTCTCTCTCTCTCTCTCTCTCTTATTTTCCTCCTTTTCTCCATTTACAAATCTTCCTCAACTCCATCATTTCACCGTCATCACCATCACCACCATCACCACCACTTCGAGGCGCACCACGTGGCGAAGGGAAGCGTGGGGGGTAGGGGGAGGGAAGGGGGGAGGAGAGGGAGGGGAGGGCCAGCCCTAATCCCTCATCCACTTATCACCTTATTATTAGAAAGAAAGGTGGCTGTATCATGGTCCCTGGCACTCCTCCATCATAATGGGGCCTCCTCCTTCTTGCTCCGATTTTCTTTTTGTTTCTTCAGCACCAAAGCCACCGCCAACACCACCACCACCACCACCACCACCACGCCAACCGCAGCACCTCAAAGTACGGATGTGGTGCGGCGTTCTTCAAAGTGTATTCCTGCATCCCGGACAGAACTTTGCCCAGTGTTTCGACGTCCTGTAATGCTGAGTCGATGGTGGGGCTGGTGTCGGTTGTGGTGGTGGTGGTGGGGGTGGTGGTAGGGGTGGTGGTGGTGGTGGTGGAGTGGGAGCAGTAATTCAAAACCTCCTGTAGTATTTTTTCTAGGTGGGGCAGGGTAGTACTGTGCAGCGTACCGTTACAGGAGGTCACATTGAAGCCCAACTCACGAAGGAACACATTCCTATCTTTAGGACAGTCTCCATCTTTTTCTTTATAGTCGCAGGTCTGATCGTTCCACGTCACTTTCACGCCACCCACTTCACTACTATTAGTCGTGTTCTTCACATTGTGCAGCTTCAAGCTGCATTCGTGTATGTCACTCACGGGACACACACGAATGGTTAAATTCGAAACCCGCACTTTTCGCTTATCAATGTGAATCCTGACCACTTCGGGTTCCTTGTTACGAGAATTATTTTCTCGGGGCCCTGAGTCCTCAACCTCCCATTCATTGCATTTAAACTCTTCGTGCGTGCTCCATTTGATGTCGGCAACAGTTACTGTGCCACAGTCGCAGTGAGTCGTGTAGCCATACCATAGGCACGAGTCGCCTGTATCACACGTTTGGAGGTTATGGACGGGCCGGTAACACACCTTGACAGATTTAGGGTTGAGGTTGGTGTTGTGACACATCCAAGGGGAACAGTGGGCAACCTCAAGGGTGATGTTAAGGTCCTTCTCTGTCAGGTTCACGAGCCCCTTCAGTTCGGTCTTGTCTAGGTCCTTCAGCGTGGTGTTCCTGATGATGAAGAGTTGGGTGGTCCAGTGTCCATCCTGTGCACGCACCCACGCCAGCGACAACAACTGCAAAGACATCATGCATGCAAACACTTAGCTCGGTATTCTGGGACACTTCCGCCCTTCACATCACCTATTTCCAAATACCCAAAGGAGGTCATTCGGGTTCTCATCAATGTTGCCTTAGGTTCATGGTACAGAAGATGGGTCAGACTACAACCAGGGTCATAAAACTACCCGTGGAAATCCCCAAAGCTCCTACGAAAGCCTTGTCAACTTTGAAAGCTTGGGCGCCGAAATGTTTGAGAATATGGCCCCTTAAACATATCATTACAACCACCACCACCACCACCACCACCTCCTCATGCCACGCCCGAGCAAATAGATCATAGATGGAACACTTCTTCAACATACGCTGCCCTTCTTTCCTCTCTTTCCTTCTTCCCTTTTTCCTTCCTCTCTCCGTCTTCCTTTTCCACACACAGGCAAACTTATCATAACCACCACTACCACCAACACCACCACCCACCACCACCATCACCTCATGCAGACTTATCATAACCACCACTATCACCACAAGCACCACCACCACCCACCACCACCATTACCTCATGCAAACTTCACTTACAATACGTTCCCACCACCATCACCACCATCACCACCACCACCACATAGAGAAGGTCATGCATGCAAACACCACTTAAACATGTCATCACCACCACCACCACCATCATTACCACCACCACCATCATCACCACCTCACATCTAAACTACAACACAAACAGTTCATGCATGACAACACCGTTTAGACATTTCACCACCACCACCACCACTACAAGTAATTTAAGCACCATACAAGCTTGTCATCACCACCACCATGTTAACACCACTCAGTCATGTCATCACCACTCAATCAACACCACTCAATCACGTCACCACCACCATGCAAACACCAGCCCCTCATGTCAACACCATACAACCAAAACCAGCATGTCAGTACTACTCTTTCACCACACTTGAGCCTCACCACCATCACCACCACCGTCACCACCACTGTCACCACCACGTACCAGCAGCGTGGTGACCAGACGTGACATGATCATCGCGGACTCGACTATCACGGCTGACACATACGCCGCGACTCTCACAGCACCACTGAGCTCTATCTAATTGTACCAAGAAGTGATAGTCAAACGTCTTCGCCTTATCTAATCGCTGTCCATGTTATTGCTGTTACTGTGTACGCCTTGGTCGTGTTTTATTTAGTCTCCCCTCCCCGGTGCGTGATAAGCCAGGCCTTCGCTATGTGTTGATGATCTCTTTCTCGGCGTCTCGGGTATTCGGGGGACATCAATAGGTGGCTTATAGCGTGCGCACTGCTCCCTCTCTACCTGTTTAGTCTCTTACAGTAATAATAATAACTGGTCGGGATCCTCAGACGCTGAACCCGGTATCTGCAGGGATCATGTTTCCTAGAGGCCTTTCCCTCTAAGCGAGAAAAATTAGAAAAAATCAACACTCACGCAAACCATTTCATAATATATATCAACGCATTTGTGATCAGTTTATGCATCATCTATTTTGGGGGGTTTATATCGTGGCAAAAATGTGGCCCGTCGCTGGTACACGGTAAAACCACAAATTTGGCCCGTCGCTGCTACCGGGTTAAGGCGCTCACGTCAACTATTTCGGCTTTTGGAAATAGTTGATCAATCGGGTTTTCATGAGTGGTTTTTTTAGGTTCATGGTTCAGAAGAAAGGTCAAACTACCCCCAGTGTCATTAATCTTCCAAACAACTATCCCCTATTCTTTGACAACACTCAGCTATCACCTTCTTCAACACTAAACATCCTCGGTCTATCCTTAACTCAAAATCTAAATTGGAAACTTCACATCTCTTCTCTTACTAAATCAGTTTCCTCGAGGCTGGGCATTCTGTACCGTCTCCGCCAGTTCTTCTCCCCCGCACAGTTGCTATCCATTTACAGAGGCCTTGTCCGCCCTCGTATGCAGTATGCATCTCATGTGTGGGGGGGCTCCACTCACACAGCTCTCCTTAACAGAGTGGAGTCAAAGGCTCTTCGTCTCATCAACTCTCCTCCTCATACTGATAGTCTTCTACGTCTTAAATTCCGCCGCCATGTTGCCTCTCTTTCCATCTTCTATCGATATTTTCATGCTGACTGCTCTTCTGAACTTGCTAACTGCATGCCCCCCCCCCCCCCCCCCTTCCCCCCTCCCCCGTCCCGCGGCCCCGCTGCACACGACTTTCTGCTTATGCTCATCCCTATACTGTCCAAACCCCTTATGCAAGAGTTAACCAGCATCTTCACTCTTTCATCCCTCACGCTGGTAAACTCTGGAACAATCTTCCTTCATCTGTATTTCCTCCTGCCTACAACGTGAACTCTTTCAAGAGGAGGGTATCAGGACACCTCTCCTCCCGAAACTGACCTCTCTTTTTGGCCACTCCTTTGACCTCTATTCAGGAGCAGTAAGTAGCGGGCTTGTTTCTCTTAATAATTTTCTTTACGCCCTTGAACGGTCCCCTTTGCTGTAAAAAACAATAGAAAAAAAAAAACTACTGGATATGCCCACGACTCCGAGGAAAGTCTTATCTTGTGTGTGGGCTTGGGCACCGGAAGAGTAAAGAACACAAAGGAACACAAAGGAACACAAAGGAAGAACAAACAACAGCAGACCTGCTGGTCCTTACGAGGTTGTTTGTGACAAGCTACACTAACTATCTAATCAAAGGTGGAAGATGAAGGACAGCAAAGGCGAAGGCGTGACCCAAAGCCTGTCAGTCCCTCGTGTTAGTCCGCGACACGAGAACAAAACTGAAAGTGGAAAATATATCGTGTGAGTGAGTCATGATCCACAACACAAGCTTAAAACGCCGAAGATTAGACGTTTATCTCTCTCTCTCTCTCTCTCTCTCTCTCTCTCTCTCTCTCTCTCTCTCTCTCTCTCTCTCACACACACACACACACACACACACACACACACACACACACACACACACACACACACACACACACACACACACACATACAAACAAACAACTCCCCAACACAAACACACAAACAAGCAAACAAGCAACACACACACACGCACACACGCACACACACATACACACACACAAGGACAGCCTTCATACTAAGGATTTCAGAGGCTGTGCGGCCTCGTTTTTTGGGAATAATATCGTAACGAACAATCGTATCGGTACGAGATTTTGCGACAGTGTATTTCACACACTGCCTTAATTTTGAAGGGTATCGCCAACCGCCACAAGTAGAGAATAAAGGCACTTGTCCCTATACCAAGAGGGTAAAGTCATCAGTGTCAGGCAAAGATACGAACACAACTACCAGAGGCTCCGCCCACCTTGTTCCTCTTCCCTCCATCTCCCGCCTCCTCCTCTCTCTCTCTCTCTCTCTCTCTCTCTCTCTCTCTCTCTTGCATTAATTGTAGTGGCGTTATATACTCTTTCTAATACTGATAGGCATCCTTTAAATAAAGTTGAGAGTAGGGTAACGTGTTACTTACATAGCCTAATTACCTCCGTAACTATTGGTAGCGTAGTGGTTTGGTGGTTTATGGTGTACGTTTTCGTAGGGCTATTGTATAGCATGTACCTACTGATAAAAGTAATGGTGCTCTTATCGCCAAATTATAGTGGTGCTATTAATTTTATTGTCAGGGAAGAGCTGAAAGTATGGTAACGGGAAGAATTGCGAAGGTATAACAACAAAAAACAAACGAGAGAGAAACAAATACAAGCGAGCAATCGTTCTACCATCAATCATGGTAGTCATCATTTACCACCTCACCCTACTCTCACATGTCATTACGTCCACGGCCCAGATGTGTATCACTATGCTCAAAATTAAAGTCCCAGTATCACATCAAGCATGCCTTAATTGAAAAAAAAAAATCATTCTCGAGTATGTATGTATCTTCCAGAGAGAGAGAGAGAGAGAGAGAGAGAGAGAGATTGAGGGAGAAGGGAGGAGGCGGGAGATGGAGGGAAGAGGAACAAGGTGGGCGGAGCCTCTGGTAGTTGTGTTCGTATCTTTGCCTGACACTGATGACTTTACCCTCTTGGTATAGGGACAAGTGCCTTTATTCTCTACTTGTGGCGGTTGGCGATACCCTTCAAAATTAAGGCAGTGTGTGAAATACACTGTCGCAAAATCTCGTACCGATACGATTGTTCGTTACGATATTATTCCCAAAAAACGAGGCCGCACAGCCTCTGAAATCCTTTTAGTAGGATTACCGACACCTCAAGCGCCCCAAAAATAATTAATGGATTTTTTATGCTATCCAGCTTTCTCAGAACAAGCGGCTCGTGAGGGAACGTTCTGTCAGAGTGAGTCATTTAGGAGTCACGTCAGGTTTGCAGGGCGCTTGTGTTGAAACCTTTACCTTCCCCCTACCCCTCCCCCTCCCCCTTCCCCTTACCCCCCAAAGACTCTCTCTCTCTCTCTCTCTCTCTCTCTCTCTCTCTCTCTGGCGCACACACACACACACACACACACACACAAACAACTCCCCCCCCCCAGTTAATGAGTGGCTTTCGAGGTAACTCACAATTTTGTCTCTAATTATGCTCTCAAGTAGCTTACCTACAATTGAAGTTAGACTAATGGGTCGGTAGTTCCCTGTTTTTTTTTTTGTCTCCTTTCTTAAAAATCGGTGTCACGTTAGCCTTTTTCCAATCCGAAGGGACGATGCCTTGTCGCAAGGACATATTGAATACGGTTATGAGGGAGGAGAGTATTTCGCTCTTTGTTTCTTTAAGCAGTATAGGATATGCTTTATCGGGTCCGGGACTTTTATTTGTTTTAAGTGAATGGAGAGCTTTAAGGACTTCATCGGTTGCTATTTCAAAATTAGGCAATGCGTGCTGGAGATTTATATTAGTACTGGTGTTGGTGGTAGCGGGAGGAAGACTGTTAGTATTAAACACCGAGAAAAAGTAATTGTTTAAGAGGTTTGCAATGTGTTGGCTGTCAGTCACTAGTGCACCGTCGCTGTTTGTTAAAGGTCCAATTCCACTTCTGATCGCCTTTCTGTTGTTTATGTAACTGAAGAAAGATTTCGGATTATTTGTACAGTTGGCTGCAATATTTTCTTCGTATCTACGCTTTGCCTGACATACTAATCTTTTTACTCGTCGCCTGGCATCATTATAAAGTCTAATGTTTTCGGGCGTGCTTTGTACTTTCTTTAACCTGTAAGACAATTTTCTCTCCTTGACAGAGTGTTTAATTTCGCTATTAAACCAAGGTGGGCTTTTATTAGTGTTATTTCGCTTCTCGCACAAGGGGACGAATGTGTTCTGCTGAGTGAGTAAATGATTTTTAAAGCTTAGCCATGCTTCCTCTACAGCGCCGTCATCTGATAGTTGTATTTCTGTTAGTTTTTGTCGGATTTCTACGAAGTTAGCTCTTTTGAGATTGGGCACCTTTACTTTATTTTCAGTCACTGATGTTTGAACTCTAATGTCGATGCGCACTAATTTATGATCGCAAGAACCGAGGTGTTCTCCTACCGTGACATTAGTGACTAGGTTATCTTGGGTCGTTATAACAAGGTCGAGTAAGTTATTTTGTCGAATTGGTTCAGAAACCATTTGGCGTAGATAATTTTATCTAAAAATTCGATCTTTCTATGTGACTCGCCTTCTGTATCTGACAGAGAGAGAGAGAGAGAGAGAGAGAGAGAGAGAGAGAGAGAGAGAGAGAGAGAGAGAGAGAGAGAGAGAGAGAGAGAGAGAGACCTGCCGGCACAGAACGTTCGCGGGCGTCCATGGCGGCACTGACTGTGAAAACGGCTCTAAGATTTATAGTACGGTAAACTACGCGTGGTTTTAATGATGAAAATTTACAGAAGATCTTTACGGTTCTCGGACCTGCCAGATTGTCGTACTCAGCCTCCAATGTTTGGCGATTTCCGATCCAAAAACTGCCTCCTCGACCCTAATAACTGCCTTCATATATAGTTACCGTTAAAATGGTTAATTATATTGGTGTTTTTTGGCAATAGCTATGGCTCAGAAACCGGTGAATACGAGGCTCTGAGTACGATAATCTGGCAAACGTGATTCCGTTCAGCATCCTCACGGCGTCCACAATTTGTCTGCTTGAGGGGGTGCGGTATGAAGGGCGGCCCACAGTACTGTCCGCTATTGTTTGAGGTAACGCACCTTCGCTAGCTGGATCTCCAAATAAAGCACAGGACCCGGGATTTTCTGAACATTTTTACTGGTCGTCCTCGAGGGGTGCGGTATGAAGGGCGGCCCACAGTACTGTCCGCTATTGTTTGAGGTAACGCAACTTCACTATAAAAAAAATATAGTTGGATCAGGACGCCTCTTCTCACGTAATTGAGTGCTCTTTCGGCCACCTCTTCGGATTCTTTTATACAGGAGCAGCGAGTAGCGGGCTTTTTTTATGGTTTCCTTTTTTGTGTGCCCTTGTGCTGTCTCCTTTGCTGTAAAAAAAATAAAAATTGAGTGCTCTTTCGGCCACCTCTTCGGATTCTTTTATACAGGAGCAGCGAGTAGCGGGCTTTTTTATGGTTTCCCTTTTTGTGTGCCCTTGTGCTGTCTCCTTTGCTGTAAAATAAATAAAAAATAAAAATAAAAGTACCGGATCCGGGATTTTCTTAACATTTTTACTGGTCGTCCTTTGTTAACATTCACAGCATTGTTAAAAATTGTTTGCATACACACATGAAAAAGAGAGATTTGATTGATTGATTGATAGGTTATTGTTGCAAGTAAAGAATAAGAGGTCTTTTTTTTTTTTTTTTTTTGTCTTTTTTAGGCAACAGAACTATCAGAAAGGCCGTGGTACAAAACATTATGGGCCGTATTACTGAACATATCGTCGTCCAAGAACATATATTTGACAAGGCTTTCATAGGAGTTTGGGACATTTCCAGGAGTAGTTTTATGACCCTGGTGGTAGTATGACCCTTTTTCTGTGCCGTGAACCTAAAGAAACACTCATTATAACCCAATCGATCCCCTCTTTGACCTTTAGAAATACTGATGTGAGAAGCGCGTGTGTCTTATAATGCCGACCTATAAAACGTTGTAGGTGATTACACAGTTTTATTAATGGAAGAGTTAGAAGTAACGAAATAATGTTATACAGTAAGTTAGAGAGGAAGACCCGCATTCAGAAGTTGTGGAGGAGAGTTTGGGTTCCTGCCTTCGCGGACCAGCCCCAGGGACATCATGGCTTGTACTGGGGCATTTCTAGGAGGTTGAGGAGCATGAGGCGGGACGGGTTGCCCTCGTCCATTCCCTGAGCGATCATCTCCAGGTGTGTCCTGAAGTTGTTCATCTTCCCCCGAAGGGCTTCAATTTCCTGGAGGGCATCGGCAAGCATCTGCTGCAGGTTGTTTTCGTTGTCCATGGTGCTGTTGACGCCTGTGTGAAAAGAAACATGTGACAGAGGATGGCAGTGTTGGTTGTCATGGTGCTGTTGACGCCTGTGTGAAAAGAAACATGTGACAGAGGATGGCAGTGTTGGTTGTCCTGGTGCTGTTGACGCCTGTGTGAAAAGAAACATGTGACAGAGGATGGCAGTGTTGGTTGTCCTGGTCCTGTTGACGCCTGTGTGAAAAGAAACATGTGACAGAGGATGGCAGTGTTGGTTGTCCTGGTGCTGTTGACGCCTGTGTGAAAAGAAACATGTGACAGGATGGCAGTGTTGGTTGTCCTGGTGCTGTTGACGCCTGTGTGAAAAGAAACATGTGACAGAGGATGGCAGAGTTGGTTGTCCTGGTGCTGTTGACGCCTGTGTGAAAAGAAACATGTGACAGAGGATGGCAGAGTTGGTTGTCCTGGTGCTGTTGACGCCTGTGTGAAAAGAAACATGTGACAGAGGATGGCAGAGTTGGTTGTCATGGTGCTGTTGACGCCTGTGTGAAAAGAAACATGTGACAGAGGATGGCAGTGTTGGTTGTCCTTCACTCAGTGTGGTGCTCACAGGTAACCTGGTTCATGCTGCACGCTTACATAATTATAAACAGCCTACACCTGCGCTCACACTTCTTGCACTCCAGAAGAACAGAAAGAAAACAATAGACAAACGGAGAGAAAAAAATAGAATGAAAGAAAAAAATAAAGAAAAAAGGTTAATGAATGCATTTTTAATACTTCCATGAAATATACGTATTTGCATTCGAATCAGCAGCATTTCTTTGTACTCGTATTGTACTCATTCAGTCAGTGGGGCGTACGCCGGGGTGAACGTCACCTAGCCCACCCTACGACGCCAACCTCAGGGGTTCCTCTGGTGGAGTCACTCTGCAGGCCTCCTCCCCATCCTGCATGCTTCATTACAGGATCTACCGACATGCTCAAGCCACGAACTTTGTGGGCGTCTGCACTCTTTCCCCAGGATTACTGCATCATCGGCAAAAACAAGGTCAGTGACCCTGGTATTGCCAATGGATGCTTTACAATGACTCGGGTCCACAACTCTGCCTAGTACCCAGTCCACACAAGTGTTGAAAGCCCTGCCTCACTTCCACACTCACTGGAGACGCCCCCCCTACACACAATTCACAGAACTTTCAGCTTCAGATTATAGGCCATTCAATAGACCAACGGTTCTTGCAGAAATCCTGTGGAGTCGCAGGAGATCACAGAGTGCCTCGCGATGCACTGAATCAAACACCTTGAGATCGACACAGGCTGCATACAAGTATTCCCTGTCGAAACTCACATCGGCGCTCCACCAGTCCGCGAAGAGCTAGAATACGTTGTCGGCTTACCAGGCGTGGAACCCGAACTGCTCAGGTCTGCAGCTTCAGCAGCTAACTGCTAACCCATGATAGATGGGTAAACCCCTTGCCTGGCACAGTGAGCATGTGCAATAGATGGGTAAACCCCTTGCCTGGCACAGTGAGCCGCGTAATCGTTGAAATATTGGGTATTTACGTTTGCGTTTGGATACCGAACTCGTCTTCACGCCACCCCTGACTTGGTCACATACCTGAGTCCTTCCACCGCTGAGTGTGTCTCGCCCTCTTATACAGACGCCTTATATATGCCACGCTAGACCTCTCCCAGATAGCCCCGCCCCCTTCACATTACACCACGTTGCACAACCATACCACCACATCACTACCACCACCACCACCACCATACCAGCATCACCACCACCATATCACCACCACTACCACCACCACCAGCATATCACCACCATTACCGCCACCACCACCATACCAGCATCACCACCACCACCATATCACCACCACTACCACCACCACAACCACCACCACCACCATACCACCACCACCAGCATCACCACCACCACCACCACAACACCACCACCACCACCACCACCATACCACCACCACCAGCATCACCACCACCACCATATCACCACCACTACCACCACCACAACCACCACCACCACCATACCACCACCACCAGCATCACCACCACCACCATATCACCACCACTACCACCACCACAACCACCACCACCACCATACCACCACCACCAGCATCACCACCACCACCACAACCACCACCACCACAACCACCACCACCATACCACCACCACCAGCATCACCACCACCACCACAACCACCACCACCACAACCACCACCACCACCATACCACCACCACCAGCATCACCACCACCACAACACCAACACCACCACCACCACCACCATGATGGTGGTGGTGGTGTTGATGATGATGATGATGATGATGGTGGTGATGATGATGGTGATAATGCTGGTGGTGGTGGTGGTGGAGGTGTTGGTGGTGGTGATGGTGATGGTGTTGGTGTTGGTGTTGGTGTTGGTATTGGTGTTGGTGGTGGTGGTGGTGATGATAATGATGATGATGATGATGGTGATGGTGATGATGATGGTGGTTGTGATAATGGTGATAATGGTGGAAATGGTGGTGATGGTGGTGGTAGTGGTGGTGATGATGATGGTGGTGATGCTGGTGGTGGTGGTGGTGGTGGTGATGATGATGATGATGATGATGGTGGTGGTGGTGGTGGTGGTGATGGTTATGGTGAAGGTGGTGGTGGTAGTGGGGGTGATGATGATAGTGGTGATGATGATGATGCTGGTAGTGGTGGTGGTGCTGTTGATGATGATGATGATGATGATGATGGTGGTAGTGGTGGTGATGGTGGTGGTAGTGGTGGTGATGGTGGTGATGATGTTGGTGATGGTGGTGATGGTGATGGTGGTGGTGGTGATGATGATGGTAGTGGTGGTGGTGTGGTGGTGGTGGTGATGGTGGTGATGGTTGTGGTGGTGATGGTGGTGATGACGGTAGTGGTGGTGGTTGTGGTGATGGTGGTGGTGGTTGTGGTGGTACGTGAAACTTCATTTTTATTGAAACTTTACTTAAACCTTTTCCTCTGCACAGTTTTTCCGACACACTGTATATTTGCAGTATCGTACATGATATTTTTTTTTCATCTATTTAAAACATTAATTAATTTTTGTTCTTCCGATATAAACCAATGGGACGAATTCTACACCTGAGGCTAGACATGAAACACAAAAAGTTTTATTTTGCCATTGAACTTTTATCCTGAAATCTTGAGTAAGAATGACATAAATGAATAAAAATAATCTACTTTTTTATTACTCTGAAAACAATAGGTCCCTGTAATAATTTTGCCAGCACTTGTAAAACTAATAATTTCAAAAGATTTCTAGTTGGCAACATTTTAAATATTAAAAGTTAAGGATGGATAATGACAAAAAAGGAAGTAGTTAAAATTTCTCTTCTAAATGAACTAGTACATATTCCTCATTCTCCCTAAAAAGAGATGGTTGAAGTAGCACAGCAAACTGCAGGCCACAACCTGGGGATATTATTAGTAATTAAAAAAAATAATAAATGGTAAGAGAAAAATGTTAGACATGTCATGGTTGGCAATGAATCGATGAAAAACATCTTTTGAATTACATTACCGACTCAATTTGGCATGCATACAAATCTCATTATGTACAGAAAGTAGAAAAAAATGTTTAAACAAAGGAAGAAAGAAACAAAGTTTAAAATCCCACAGTAAACTAGCCTTGATTGGCTAGCATATCACGGCATTATATCCTGATACATAAAAAAAATATATATATATATATATATATATATATATATATATATATATATATATATATATATATATATATATATATATATATATATAATTGCTATATATGATTTGTTTTCATTATTTATGAATTTATCGTTACTCATTTTACATCAAGTGCAAAGTACTTGCCTACAAAAACTTACCATATTTTTTTGACCTTATATATAGTTCTTGTGAGCCACTCAAACGTCAGTTGTGTCCCAGGTCAACACCGTCACCATTACTCCAGAAGTACAGTCACATGAATATTATGTAGCTAATTACATTCTTACAACTATTTTGCAGTAGCCTGATATATAGCCAAATGAGAAAATAAGAAACGTTACGATAACATAAAGGGAAATGAGAAAAAAGGCATATAAACACAAAAATAAATAAGTAAAATAGTAGGTTGTTAATTCGCTATAAATACAAACTATTTGTAGCTTACTCTCTCTCTCTCTCTCTCTCTCTCTCTCTCTCTCTCTCTCTCTCTCTCTCTCTCTCTCTGTGTGTGTGTGTGTGTGTGTGTTTACGTGTTCGCCTACAGCGGCGATAGGCATAATCGAGATGAGGTCTAACTAGTGCCAAATTAAGTTTGAGGATGACTTCAGCGCTCCTATTGCTTACGCTCCTTGAGAGACTCCTGAGTCACTCTCACACCGGAAACATCTGGCCTCACCTAATGGCACCCGGAAAAATCGTAAAACCACAGCTGTCACTTCCTGAACGAGGCGAGAAAGCTCTTGTATATAAATATTTAGTGCGTTTTGATGAGTTAGACAGCAGCTGGTCGCTATCACACAAGGCAGAGAGTTGTTCTTGGTGGAGTCTGGGGCTGCCACGCGCTCCCGGTCTTGGTGATGCAGCGGGCCGTGCGTAATAATAATAATAAACGGTTTATTAATTAAGGATGAAAGGCTGCCTTGCGGCTCAGATTATACAAACATACAGAGCACACTATAAATCACATGTTAAAAGCAACAGACAGCAATCTTAGGCTGCAAGGTGCAAGGAAGCAAGGTGCAACATGCAGTGTCAGCAGGTGCAAACCCAGTAGGCTGTAAAGGGGCTATTACACTGGGCAAATTTTCCGTGGATCTTCAGTCAAACCACGATTTCCGCTGGCGTGGTTCTCAATTGTTTGTTGTTATTGCTGCTGATGATGATGGTGAGTAATACCGTCGTCCTTCAATGAAATCTACCGTAGCTTTGCGATGATCGTGGACACGTCTGAAAACCACGCAAATATGAGAACCACGCCAGCGGAAATCGTGGATTGACTGAATATCCACGGAAATTTGCCCAGTGTAATAGCCCCTTAAGTCTGCGAGGGGGAGGGCGTGTTGATATTCGCTGTGGTGGGAATGGTGCTATCCTTATATCTCTGTGGTAAAGAGGCTGGGGGAGGGAGGAGGCTCCGGTGGGTGGGGTGAGAGGCGGCCGCCCGAACCTCTCACGGGTCATGACAAATTGGTCACCGCTAAGTCTATATACACCAAGTCAAGTCACTCTGCTTCAAAATTGCTACCGGTACGCGCAGGGGGCGGTTTTGGGGCAGAGAAGCGGGATGACGTCACTTGAAGCTAAAAAAAAATAAAAAAATAAAAAATAAATAAATAAAAAAAATAGCACCCGCCAGTTCAGGGGTGACTAAAGTTGCGGCCGTATGTGCACTTTGGCTGTACATGCTTGCCTTCTTTCACAGCGCGTTCAGGCAAGCCACTGACGAAAAAAATATGCCTTTTTATTGTGCTCTTGCGTGACTGTAATTCCAATGCCTACAAACGGCGGTGTGGGGTGTGAGGGAGGGCATGTTGAAGTGATTGATTTAAATTAGTCCGCCTTTCTTCGTTTTCTCTAAATCCCTGTTTCTACATTCTCTAGTTTGGCTCCAAGCAACGTCACGCATAAACCACGCCTCGGCCGTGTCTCCTCCCACAAACCTGCGTATGACTTGACTTGGTGTATATAGACTTAGGGTCACCTAGCTAGGACAGGCCCAGCTTGAAGTTCCTCCTCGTGTGGCCCTAACGCCGTGTTCCTCAGTGTTTGCCAAGCTCGTGAATCCATCCGGGAGCTTTTGAAAAAGTGGTGTTCCTTAGCTCCGAGAACGACTACCTACCAGAAAATTACATGAGCTTTTCATGTTTTTATTTCTTCGGTTTAAATACTGAAAATATAGTAATGAAAGTACTGCGTATAGAATAAAGCTACTTGGTCCTAAAGCATTATTTTTCTGTAGATGCAAAATAAAAAATGTTGCCTCTCTTTCTGTTCACAAACTTTCTCTACTCTCCTTTTTTTTTTTTTTTTTTTTTTTTTTACATTTGTCTTAATAATTCAACTCAACGCCGAAAGGGAGTACAGACTATAAAAAAATTAGTCCTCCCTGATCCCTTCCTGCATTCCTTCTTATCTCAGAGTTGTGGTCTTGTTGCCGTTGTGTTGTTTTTTGTAATAAATCTCTTAATCAACAAAAGGGATTATTGACTAGTCCTCCCTGATCCCTTCCTGCATTCCTTCTTATCTCAGAGTTGTGGTCTTGTTGCCGTTGTGTTGTTTGTCTTTCTGTTCATAAACTTTCTCTACACTCCCTTTTTTTTTAACTTTTGTCTTAATTCATCTCAACGCCGAAAGGGATAATTGACTAGTCCTCCCTGATCCCTTCCTGCATTCCTTCTTATCTCAGAGTTGTGGTCTTGTTGCCGTTGTGTTGTTTGTCTTTCTCTTCACAAACTTCATATTCTCTCCACATTTCCAATTCGCATTAATATTTCATCCCAGTACAGGAAAGGATTACAGACTAACCCTCCCCCCTTGTGAACCCTTCCTCCATGCGTTCGTTATGTTGGTGTTGTGTTGTTCTCATAGCTGTGTTGTTTGTCTCACTCTGCTCGCAAATTGTCTCTTGTCTCACTCAATTTGCGTTTATATTTCGTCTCAGCGCGGGAAGGAATTATAGACTAACTCCCCCCCTTCGTGACCCCTTCCTGCGTTTTTTGACCTTCTAATTATTCTTGTTGTGTTGTTTGTCTCACTCTGCTCGCAAATTGTCTCTTCTCTCACTCAGTTTGCATTTATATTTCGTCTCAGCGTGTTATAGTAGGATATCAATGTATTATTATTATTTAATATCACCACGAATTAGGCATACAATTGTCAATGGAAAAACCCACGACAGATAGATCACGCCACCTTATAGGAATGTCGTCCGTCAGTGTTTACCGTCTCAGTTTTGTATACTTCGCACTCCGATGGTGCGTGGAGGTCACCTTGACATACGTGACCAATTGTAACAATTATTTTCCAACCTGTAACTCGCCACTCCTTCACGAGAGTCCGACTGACACACAACGACAGTCGCTCTCGCTCCGTCGCTTCTTGTACATAAAGGCTACGAATATAATTCGCCTTAAGGAAGCTGAAGTCTTAATCAACACCCTTTAAACGCCCCCCGACAAGCCCGTTACATTTGGTTGGCAGCGGTCACCCCGCGAAGTTAGCTCTTTTGAAATTGGGCACCTTTAATTTATTTTTTTTCTCTCTCTCTCTGTCAGATACAGAAGGCGAGTCACATAGAAAGATCGAATTTTTAGATAAAATTATCTACGCCAAATGGTTTCTGAACCAACTCGACAAAATAACATACTCGACCTTGTTATAACGACCCAAGATAACCTAGTCACTAATGTCACGGTAGGAGAACACCTCGGTTCTTGCGATCATAAATTAGTGCGCATCGACATTAGAGTTCAAACATCAGTGACTGAAAATAAAGTAAAGGTGCCCAATTTCAAAAGAGCTAACTTCGTAGAAATCCGACAAAAACTAACAGAAATACAACTATCTGAGAGAGAGAGAGACCTGCCTGCACAGAACGTTCGCGGGCGTCCATGGCGGCACTGACTGTGAAAACGGCCCTAAGATTTATAGTACGGTAAACTACGCGTGGTTTTGATGATGAAAAATTTACAGAAGATTTTTACGGTTTTCGGACCTGCCAGATTGTCGTACTCAGCCTCCAATGTTTGGCGATTTCCGATCCAAAAACTGCCTCCTCGACCCTAATAACTGCCTTCATATATAGTTACCGTTAAAATGGTTAATTATATTGGTGTTTTTTGGCAATAGTTATGGCTCAGAAACCGGTGAATACGAGGCTCTGAGTACGATAATCTGGCAAACGTGATTCCGTTCAGCATCCTCACGGCGTCCACAATTTGTCTGCTTGAGGGGGTGCGGTATGAAGGGCGGCCCACAGTACTGTCCGCTATTGTTTGAGGTAACGCACTTTGGCTAGCTGGATCTCCAAATAAAGCACAGGACCCGGGATTTTCTTAACATTTTTACTGGTCGTTCTTGAGGGGTGCGGTATAAAGGGCGGCCCACAGTACTGTCCGCTATTGTTTGAGGTAACGCACTTTGGCTAGCTGGATCTCCAAATAAAGCACAGGACCCGGGATTTTCTTAACATTTTTACTGGTCGTCCTTGAGGGGTGCGGTATAAAGGGCGGCCCACAGTACTGTCCGCTATTGTTTGAGGTAACGCACTTTGGCTAGCTGGATCTCCAAATAAAGTACAGGACCCGGGATTTTCTGAACATTTGCTGGATCTATCAATAAAAGGACAGGACCCGGGATTTTCTGAACATTTTTACTGGTCGTTCTTGAGGGGTGCGGTATAAAGGGCGGCCCACAGTACTGTCCGCTATTGTTTGAGGTAACGCACCTTCACTCGCTGGATCTCTAAATAAAAGTACAGGACCCGGGATTTTCTGAACATTTTTACTGGTCGTTCTTGAGGGGTGCGGTATAAAGGGCGGCCCACAGTACTGTCCGCTATTGTTTGAGGTAACGCACCTTCACTCGCTGGATCTCTAAATAAAAGTACAGGACCCGGGATTTTCTGAACATTTTTACTGGTCGTCCTTGAGGGGTGCGGTATAAAGGGCGGCCCACAGTACTGTCCGCTATTGTTTGAGGTTACGCACCTTCACTATAAAAAAAATATAGTTGGATCAGGACGCCTCTTCTCACGTAATTGAGTGCTCTTTCGGCCACCTCTTCGGATTCTTTTATACAGGAGCAGCGAGTAGCGGGCTTTTTTTATGGTTTCCTTTTTTGTGTGCCCTTGTGCTGTCTCCTTTGCTGTAAAAAAAATAAAAATTGGGTGCTCTTTCGGCCACCTCTTCGGATTCTTTTATACAGGAGCAGCGAGTAGCGGGCTTTTTTTATGGTTTCCTTTTTTGTGTGCCCTTGTGCTGTCTCCTTTGCTGTAAAATAAATAAAAAATAAAAATAAAAGTACCGGATCCGGGATTTTCTTAACATTTTTACTGGTCGTCCTTTGTTAACATTCACAGCACTGTTAAAAATTGTTTGCATGCACACATTATGGGCCGTATTACTGAACATATCGTCGTCCAAGAACATATATTTGACAAGGCTTTCATAGGAGTTTGGGACATTTCCAGGAGTAGTTTTATGACCCTGGTGGTAGTGTGACCCTTCTTCTGTGCCGTGAACCTAAAGAAACACTCATTATAACCCAATCGATCCCCTCTTTGACCTTTAGAAATACTGATGTGAGAAGCGAGTGTCTTATAATGCCGACCTATAAAACGTTGTAGGTGATTACACAGTTTTATTAATGGAAGAGTTAGAAGTAACGAAATAATGTTATACAGTAAGTTAGAGAGGAAGACCCGCATTCAGAAGTTGTGGAGGAGAGTTTGGGTTCCTGCCTTCGCGGACCAGCCCCAGGGACATCATGGCTTGTACTGGGGCATTTCTAGGAGGTTGAGGAGCATGAGGCGGGACGGGTTGCCCTCGTCCATTCCCTGAGCGATCATCTCCAGGTGTGTCCTGAAGTTGTTCATCTTCCCCCGAAGGGCTTCAATTTCCTGGAGGGCATCGGCAAGCATCTGCTGCAGGTTGTTTTCGTTGTCCATGGTGCTGTTGACGCCTGTGTGAAAAGAAACATGTGACAGAGGATGGCAGTGTTGGTTGTCCTGGTGCTGTTGACGCCTGTGTGAAAAGAAACATGTGACAGAGGATGGCAGTGTTGGTTGTCCTGGTGCTGTTGACGCCTGTGTGAAAAGAAACATGTGACAGAGGATGGCAGTGTTGGTTGTCCTGGTGCTGTTGACGCCTGTGTGAAAAGAAACATGTGACAGAGGATGGCAGTGTTGGTTGTCCTGGTGCTGTTGACGCCTGTGTGAAAAGAAACATGTGACAGAGGATGGCAGAGTTGGTTGTCCTGGTGCTGTTGACGCCTGTGTGAAAAGAAACATGTGACAGAGGATGGCAGTGTTGGTTGTCCTGGTGCTGTTGACGCCTGTGTGAAAAGAAACATGTGACAGAGGATGGCAGAGTTGGTTGTCCTGGTGCTGTTGACGCCTGTGTGAAAAGAAACATGTGACAGAGGATGGCAGTGTTGGTTGTCATGGTGCTGTTGACGCCTGTGTGAAAAGAAACATGTGACAGAGGATGGCAGTGTTGGTTGTCCTGGTGCTGTTGACGCCTGTGTGAAAAGAAACATGTGACAGAGGATGGCAGTGTTGGTTGTCATGGTGCTGTTGACGCCTGTGTGAAAAGAAACATGTGACAGAGGATGGCAGTGTTGGTTGTCCTTCACTCAGTGTGGTGCTCACAGGTAACCTGGTTCATGCTGCACGCTTACATAATTATAAACAGCCTACACCTGCGCTCACACTTCTTGCACTCCAGAAGAACAGAAAGAAAACAATAGACAAACGGAGAGAAAAAAATAGAATGAAAGAAAAAAATAAAGAAAAAAGGTTAATGAATGCATTTTTAATACTTCCATGAAATATACGTATTTGCATTCGAATCAGCAGCATTTCTTTGTACTCGTATTGTACTCATTCAGTCAGTGGGGCGTACGCCGGGGTGAACGTCACCTAGCCCACCCTACGACGCCAACCTCAGGGGTTCCTCTGGTGGAGTCACTCTGCAGGCCTCCTCCCCATCCTGCATGCTTCATTACAGGATCTACCGACATGCTCAAGCCACGAACTTTGTGGGCGTCTGCACTCTTTCCCCAGGATTACTGCATCATCGGCAAAAACAAGGTCAGTGACCCTGGTATTGCCAATGGATGCTTTACAATGACTCGGGTCCACAACTCTGCCTAGTACCCAGTCCACACAAGTGTTGAAAGCCCTGCCTCACTTCCACACTCACTGGAGACGCCCCCCCTACACACAATTCACAGAACTTTCAGCTTCAGAGTATAGGCCATTCAATAGACCAACGGTTCTTGCAGGAATCCTGTGGAGTCGCAGGAGATCGCAGAGTGCCTCGCGATGCACTGAATCAAACACCTTGAGATCGACACAGGCTGCATACAAGTATTCCCTGTCGAAACTCACATCGGCGCTCCACCAGTCCGCGAAGAGCTAGAATACGTTGTCGGCTTACCAGGCGTGGAACCCGAACTGCTCAGGTCTGCAGCTTCAGCAGCTAACTGCTAACCCGCATGTGCAATAGATGGGTAAACCCCTTGCCTGGCACAGTGAGCCGCGTAATCGTTGAAATATTGGGTATTTATGTTTACGTTTGGATACCGAACTCTTGTCTTCACGCCACCCCTGACTTGGTCACATACCTGAGTCCTTCCACCGCTGAGTGTGTCTCGCCCCCTTATCCTACACATTGCACCACCACCCACACATAGCCCACCACTTCCACACCACACCACACCATACCAGCATCACCACCACCATATCACCACCACTACCACTACCACCAGCATATCACCACCATTACCGCCACCACCACCATACCACCACCATACCAGCATCACCACCACCACCACCACCACCACCACCATATCACCACCACCATACCACCACCACAACCACCATCACCTCCACCACCACCACCACCACCACCACCACCACCATATCACCACCACTACCACCACCACAACCACCACCACCACCATACCACCACCACCAGCATCACCACCACCACCACCACCACCACCACCATATCACCACCACTACCACCACCACAACCACCACCACCACCATACCACCACCACCAGCATCACCACCACCACAACACCAACACCACCACCACCACCACCATGATGGTGGTGGTGGTGTTGATGATGATGATGATGATGATGGTGGTGATGGTGGTGATGATGATGGTGATAATGCTGGTGGTGGTGGTGGTGGAGGTGGTGGTGGTGGTGATGGTGATGGTGATGGTGGTGGTGATGATGATGGTGGTGGTGGTAGTGGTGGTGATGATGATGGTGGTGATGCTGGTGGTGGTGGTGGTGGTGATGATGATGATGATGATGATGATGATGATGATGGTGGTGGTGGTGATGGTGATGATGATGATGGTGGTGGTTGTGATAATGGTGGAAATGGTGGTGATAATGGTGGAAATGGTGGTGATGGTGGTGGTAGTGGTGGTGATGATGATGGTGGTGATGCTGGTGGTGGTGGTGGTGGTGATGATGATGATGATGATGATGATGATGATGATGATGATGATGATGGTGGTGGTGGTGATGGTGATGATGATGATGGTGGTGGTTGTGATAATGGTGGAAATGGTGGTGATAATGGTGGAAATGGTGGTGATGGTGGTGGTAGTGGTGGTGATGGTGGTGATGATGTTGGTGATGGTGGTGATGGTGATGGTGGTGGTGGTGATGATGATGGTAGTGGTGGTGGTGGTGGTGATGGTGGTGATGG
Organism: Eriocheir sinensis; assembly: GCF_024679095.1. Classification (NCBI taxonomy): domain Eukaryota; kingdom Metazoa; phylum Arthropoda; class Malacostraca; order Decapoda; family Varunidae; genus Eriocheir; species Eriocheir sinensis. Next base: position 3,220,732 of record NC_066565.1, read on the forward strand.
TTGTGGTGGTGATGGTGGTGATGACGGTAGTGGTGGTGGTTGTGGTGATGGTGGTGGTGGTTGTGGTGGTACGTGAAACTTCATTTTTATTGAAACTTTACTTAAACCTTTTCCTCTGCACAGTTTTTCCGACACACTGTATATTTGCTGTACCGTACATGATATTTTTTTTTTCATCTATTTAAAACATTAATTAATTTTTGTTCTTCCGATATAAACCAATGGGACGAATTCTACACCTGAGGCTAGACATGAAACACAAAAAGTTTTATTTCGTCATTGAACTTTTATCCTGAAATCTTGAGTAAGAATGACATAAATGAATAAAAATAATCTACTTTTTTATTACTCTGAAAACAATAGGTCCCTGTAATAATTTTGCCAGCACTTGTAAAACTAATAATTTCAAAAGATTTCTAGTTGGCAACATTTTAAATATTAAAAGTTAAGGATGGATAATGACAAAAAAGGAAGTAGTTAAAATTTCTCTTCTAAATGAACTAGTACATATTCCTCATTCTCCCTAAAAAGAGATGGTTGAAGTAGCACAGCAAACTGCAGGCCACAACCTGGGGATATTATTAGTAATTAAAAAAAATAATAAATGGTAAGAGAAAAATGTTAGACATGTCATGGTTGGCAATGAATCGATGAAAAACATCTTTTGAATTACATTACCGACTCAATTTGGCATGCATACAAATCTCATTATGTACAGAAAGTAGAAAAAAATGTTTAAACAAAGGAAGAAAGAAACAAAGTTTAAAATCCCACAGTAAACTAGCCTTGATTGGCTAGCATATCACGGCATTATATCCTGATACATAAAAAAAAAATATATATATAAATATAATTGCTATATATGATTTGTTTTCATTATTTATGAATTTATCGTTACTCATTTTACATCAAGTGCAAAGTACTTGCCTACAAAAACTTACCATATTTTTTTGACCTTATATATAGTTCTTGTGAGCCACTCAAACGTCAGTTGTGTCCCAGGTCAACACCGTCACCATTACTCCAGAAATACAGTCACATGAATATTATGTAGCTAATTACATTCTTACAACTATTTTGCAGTAGCCTGATATATAGCCAAATGAGAAAATAAGAAACGTTACGATAACATAAAGGGAAATGAGAAAAAAGGCATATAAACACAAAAATAAATAAGTAAAATAGTAGGTTGTTAATTCGCTATAAATACAAACTATTTGTAGCTTACTCTTGAAAAAATTACTCTCTCTCTCTCTCTCTCTCTCTCTCTCTCTCTCTCTCTCTCTCTCTCTCTCTCTCTCTCTGTGTGTGTGTGTGTGTGTTTACGTGTTCGCCTACAGCGGCGATAGGCATAATCGAGATGAGGTCTAACTAGTGCCAAATTAAGTTTGAGGATGACTTCAGCGCTCCTATTGCTTACGCTCCTTGAGAGACTCCTGAGTCACTCTCACACCGGAAACATCTGGCCTCACCTAATGGCACCCGGAAAAATCGTAAAACCACAGCTGTCACTTCCTGAACGAGGCGAGAAAGCTCTTGTATATAAATATTTAGTGCGTTTTGATGAGTTTACAGCAGCTGGTCGCTATCACACAAGGCAGAGAGTTGTTCTTGGTGGAGTCTGGGGCTGCCACGCGCTCCCGGTCTTGGTGATGCAGCGGGCCGTGCGTAATAATAATAATAAACGGTTTATTAATTAAGGATGAAAGGCTGCCTTGCGGCTCAGATTATACAAACATACAGAGCACACTATAAATCACATGTTAAAAGCAACAGACAGCAATCTTAGGCTACGGGGAAGCAAGGTGCAACATGCAGTGTCAGCAGGTGCAAACCCAGTAGGCTGTAAAGGGGCTATTACACTGGGCAAATTTTCCGTGGATCTTCAGTCAAACCACGATTTCCGCTAGCGTGGTTCTCAATTGTTTGTTGTTATTGCTGCTGATGATGATGGTGAGTAATACCGTCGTCCTTCAATGAAATCTACCGTAGCTTTGCGATGATCGTGGACACGTCTGAAAACCACGCAAATATGAGAACCACGCCAGCGGAAATCGTGGATTGACTGAATATCCACGGAAATTTGCCCAGTGTAATAGCCCCTTAAGTCTGCGAGGGGGAGGGCGTGTTGATATTCGCTGTGGTGGGAATGGTGCTATCCTTATATCTCTGTGGTAAAGAGGCTGGGGGAGGGAGGAGGCTCCGGTGGGTGGGGTGAGAGGCGGCCTGAACCTCTCACGGGTCATGACAAATTGGTCACCGCTAAGTCTATATACACCAAGTCAAGTCACTCTGCTTCAAAATTGCTACCGGTACGCGCAGGGGGCGGTTTTGGGGCAGTGAAGCGGGATGACGTCACTTGAAGCTAAAAAAAAAAAAAAAAATAAAATAAAAAAAAAAATAGCACCCGCCAGTTCAGGGGTGACTAAAGTTGCGGCCGTATGTGCACTTTGGCTGTACATGCTTGCCTTCTTTCACAGCGCGTTCAGGCAAGCCACTGACGAAAAAAATATGCCTTTTTATTGTGCTCTTGCGTGACTGTAATTCCAATGCCTACAAACGGCGGTGTGGGGTGTGAGGGAGGGCATGTTGAAGTGATTGATTTAAATTAGTCCGCCTTTCTTCGTTTTCTCTAAATCCCTGTTTCTACATTCTCTAGTTTGGCTCCAAGCAACGTCACGTATAAACCACGCCTCGGCCGTGTCTCCTCCCACGAACCTGCGTATGACTTGACTTGGTATATATAGACTTAGGGTCACCTAGCTAGGACAGGCCCAGCTTGAAGTTCCTCCTCGTGTGGCCCTAACGCCGTGTTCCTCAGTGTTTGCCAAGCTCGTGAATCCATCCGGGAGCTTTTGAAAAAGTGGTGTTCCTTAGCTCCGAGAACGACTACCTACCAGAAAATTACATGAGCTTTTCATGTTTTTATTTCTTCGGTTTAAATACTGAAAATATAGTAATGAAAGTACTGCGTATAGAATAAAGCTACTTGGTCCTAAAGCATTATTTTTCTGTAGATGCAAAATAAAAAATGTTGCCTCTCTTTCTGTTCACAAACTTTCTCTACTCTCCTTTTTTTTTTTTTTTTTTTTTTTTACATTTGTCTTAATAATTCAACTCAACGCCGAAAGGGAGTACAGACTATAAAAAAATTAGTCCTCCCTGATCCCTTCCTGCATTCCTTCTTATCTCAGAGTTGTGGTCTTGTTGCCGTTGTGTTGTTTAATTCATCTCAACGCCAAAAGGGATTATTGACTAGTCCTCCCTGATCCCTTCCTGCATTCCTTCTTATCTCAGAGTTGTGGTCTTGTTGCCGTTGTGTTGTTTGTCTTTCTCTTCACAAACTTCATATTCTCTCCACATTTCCAATTCGCATTAATATTTCATCCCAGTACAGGAAAGGATTACAGACTAACCCTCCCCCCTTGTGAACCCTTCCTCCATGCGTTCGTTATGTTGGTGTTGTGTTGTTCTCATAGCTGTGTTGTTTGTCTCACTCTGCTCGCAAATTGTCTCTTGTCTCACTCAATTTGCGTTTATATTTCGTCTCAGCGCGGGAAGGAATTATAGACTAACTCCCCCCCTTCGTGACCCCTTCCTGCGTTTTTTGACCTTCTAATTATTCTTGTTGTGTTGTTTGTCTCACTCTGCTCGCAAATTGTCTCTTCTCTCACTCAGTTTGCATTTATATTTCGTCTCAGCGTGTTATAGTAGGATATCAATGTATTATTATTTAATATCACCACGAATTAGGCATACAACTGTCAATGGAAAAACCCACGACAGATAGATCACGCCACCTTATAGGAATGTCGTCCGTCAGTGTTTACCGTCTCAGTTTTGTATACTTCGCACTCCGATGGTGCGTGGAGGTCACCTTGACATACGTGACCAATTGTAATAATTATTTTCCAACCTGTAACTCGCCACTCCTTCACGAGAGTCCGACTGACACACAACGACAGTCGCTCTCGCTCCGTCGCTTCTTGTACATAAAGGCTACGAATATAATTCGCCTTAAGGAAGCTGAAGTCTTAATCAACACCCTTTAAACGCCCCCCGACAAGCCCGTTACATTTGGTTGGCAGCGGTCACCCCGCGAAGTTAGCTCTTTTGAAATTGGGCACCTTTAATTTATTTTCTCTCTCTCTCTCTCTCTGTCAGATACAGAAGGCGAGTCACATAGAAAGATCGAATTTTTAGATAAAATTATCTACGCCAAATGGTTTCTGAACCAACTCGACAAAATAACATACTCGACCTTGTTATAACGACCCAAGATAACCTAGTCACTAATGTCACGGTAGGAGAACACCTCGGTTCTTGCGATCATAAATTAGTGCGCATCGACATTAGAGTTCAAACATCAGTGACTGAAAATAAAGTAAAGGTGCCCAATTTCAAAAGAGCTAACTTCGTAGAAATCCGACAAAAACTAACAGAAATACAACTATCTGAGAGAGAGAGAGAGACCTGCCGGCACAGAACGTTCGCGGGCGTCCATGGCGGCACTGACTGTGAAAACGGCCCTAAGATTTATAGTACGGTAAACTACGCGTGGTTTTGATGATGAAAAATTTACAGAAGATTTTTACGGTTCTCGGACCTGCCAGATTGTCGTACTCAGCCTCCAATGTTTGGCGATTTCCGATCCAAAAACTGCCTCCTCGACCCTAATAACTGCCTTCATATATAGTTACCGTTAAAATGGTTAATTATATTGGTGTTTTTTGGCAATAGCTATGGCTCAGAAACCGGTGAATACGAGGCTCTGAGTACGATAATCTGGCAAACGTGATTCCGTTCAGCATCCTCACGGCGTCCACAATTTGTCTGCTTGAGGGGGTGCGGTATGAAGGGCGGCCCACAGTACTGTCCGCTAGCTGGATCTCCAAATAAAGCACAGGACCCGGGATTTTCTTAACATTTTTACTGGTCGTCCTGGAGGGGTGCGGTATGAAGGGCGGCCCACAGTACTGTCCGCTAATGTTTGAGGTAACGCACTTTGGCTAGCTGGATCTCCAAATAAAGTACAGGACCCGGGATTTTCTTAACATTTTTACTGGTCGTCCTTGAGGGGTGCGGTATAAAGGGCGGCCCACAGTACTGTCCGCTATTGTTTGAGGTAACGCACCTTCACTCGCTGGATCTCTAAATAAAAGTACAGGACCCGGGATTTTCTGAACATTTTTACTGGTCGTCCTTGAGGGGTGCGGTATAAAGGGCGGCCCACAGTACTGTCCGCTATTGTTTGAGGTAACGCAACTTCACTATAAAAAAAATATAGTTGGATCAGGACGCCTCTTCTCACGTAATTGAGTGCTCTTTCGGCCACCTCTTCGGATTCTTTTATACAGGAGCAGCGAGTAGCGGGCTTTTTTTTTATGGTTTCCTTTTTTGTGTGCCCTTGTGCTGTCTCCTTTACTGTAAAAAAAATAAAAATTGAGTGCTCTTTCGGCCACCTCTTCGGATTCTTTTATACAGGAGCAGCGAGTAGCGGGCTTTTTTTTTATGGTTTCCTTTTTTGTGTGCCCTTGTGCTGTCTCCTTTGCTGTAAAATAAATAAAAAATAAAAATAAAAGTACCGGATCCGGGATTTTCTTAACATTTTTACTGGTCGTCCTTTGTTAACATTCACAGCACTGTTAAAAATTGTTTGCATACACACATTATGGGCCGTATTACTGAACATATCGTCGTCCAAGAACATATATTTGACAAGGCTTTCATAGGAGTTTGGGACATTTCCAGGAGTAGTTTTATGACCCTGGTGGTAGTGTGACCCTTCTTCTGTGCCGTGAACCTAAAGAAACACTCATTATAACCCAATCGATCCCCTCTTTGACCTTTAGAAATACTGATGTGAGAAGCGCGTGTGTCTTATAATGCCGACCTATAAAACGTTGTAGGTGATTACACAGTTTTATTAATGGAAGAGTTAGAAGTAACGAAATAATGTTATACAGTAAGTTAGAGAGGAAGACCCGCATTCAGAAGTTGTGGAGGAGAGTTTGGGTTCCTGCCTTCGCGGACCAGCCCCAGGGACATCATGGCTTGTACTGGGGCATTTCTAGGAGGTTGAGGAGCATGAGGCGGGACGGGTTGCCCTCGTCCATTCCCTGAGCGATCATCTCCAGGTGTGTCCTGAAGTTGTTCATCTTCCCCCGAAGGGCTTCAATTTCCTGGAGGGCATCGGCAAGCATCTGCTGCAGGTTGTTTTCGTTGTCCATGGTGCTGTTGACGCCTGTGTGAAAAGAAACATGTGACAGAGGATGGCAGAGTTGGTTGTCCATGGTGCTGTTGACGCCTGTGTGAAAAGAAACATGTGACAGAGGATGGCAGTGTTGGTTGTCCTGGTGCTGTTGACGCCTGTGTGAAAAGAAACATGTGACAGAGGATGGCAGTGTTGGTTGTCCTGGTGCTGTTGACGCCTGTGTGAAAAGAAACATGTGACAGAGGATTGCAGTGTTGGTTGTCCTGGTGCTGTTGACGCCTGTGTGAAAAGAAACATGTGACAGAGGATTGCAGTGTTGGTTGTCCTGGTGCTGTTGACGCCTGTGTGAAAAGAAACATGTGACAGAGGATGGCAGTGTTGGTTGTCCTGGTGCTGTTGACGCCTGTGTGAAAAGAAACATGTGACAGAGGATGGCAGAGTTGGTTGTCCTGGTGCTGTTGACGCCTGTGTGAAAAGAAACATGTGACAGAGGATGGCAGAGTTGGTTGTCATGGTGCTGTTGACGCCTGTGTGAAAAGAAACATGTGACAGAGGATGGCAGTGTTGGTTGTCCTGGTGCTGTTGACGCCTGTGTGAAAAGAAACATGTGACAGAGGATGGCAGTGTTGGTTGTCCTGGTGCTGTTGACGCCTGTGTGAAAAGAAACATGTGACAGAGGATGGCAGAGTTGGTTGTCCTGGTGCTGTTGACGCCTGTGTGAAAAGAAACATGTGACAGAGGATGGCAGAGTTGGTTGTCCTTCACTCAGTGTGGTGCTCACAGGTAACCTGGTTCATGCTGCACGCTTACATAATTATAAACAGCCTACACCTGCGCTCACACTTCTTGCACTCCAGAAGAACAGAAAGAAAACAATAGACAAACGGAGAGAAAAAAATAGAATGAAAGAAAAAAATAAAGAAAAAAGGTTAATGAATGCATTTTTAATACTTCCATGAAATATACGTATTTGCATTCGAATCAGCAGCATTTCTTTGTACTCGTATTGTACTCATTCAGTCAGTGGGGTGAACGTCACCTAGCCCACCCTACGACGCCAACCTCAGGGGTTCCTCTGGTGGAGTCACTCTGCAGGCCTCCTCCCCATCCTGCATGCTTCATTACAGGATCTACCGACATGCTCAAGCCACGAACTTTGTGGGCGTTTGCACTCTTTCCCCAGGATTACTGCATCATCGGCAAAAACAAGGTCAGTGACCCTGGTATTGCCAATGGATGCTTTACAATGACTCGGGTCCACAACTCTGCCTAGTACCCAGTCCACACAAGTGTTGAAAGCCCTGCCTCACTTCCACACTCACTGGAGACGCCCCCCCTACACACAATTCACAGAACTTTCAGCTTCAGAGTATAGGCCATTCAATAGACCAACGGTTCTTGCAGGAATCCTGTGGAGTCGCAGGAGATCACAGAGTGCCTCGCGATGCACTGAATCAAACACCTTGAGATCGACACAGGCTGCATACAAGTATTCCCTGTCGAAACTCACATCGGCGCTCCACCAGTCCGCGAAGAGCTAGAATACGTTGTCGGCTTACCAGGCGTGGAACCCGAACTGCTCAGGTCTGCAGCTTCAGCAGCTAACTGCTAACCCGCATGTGCAATAGATGGGTAAACCCCTTGCCTGGCACAGTGAGCCGCGTAATCGTTGAAATATTGGGTATTTACGTTTGCGTTTGGATACCGAACTCGTCTTCACGCCACCCCTGACTTGGTCACATACCTGAGTCCTTCCACCGCTGAGTGTGTCTCGCCCCCTTATCCTACAGACGCTTTTTATAGGCGACGCTTGTCTCCCAGATAGCCCCGCCCACTTCACATTGCACCACGTTGCACAACCATACCACCACATCACTACCACCACTACCACTACCACCACCATACCAGCATCACCACCACCACCACCACCACTACCACCACCACCAGCATATCACCACCATTACCGCCACCACCACCATACCAGCATCACCACCACCACCATATCACCACCACTACCACCACCACAACCACCACCACCACCATACCACCACCACCAGCATCACCACCACCACCACCACAACACCACCACCACCACCACCACCATACCACCACCACCAGCATCACCACCACCACCACCACAACACCACCACCACCACCAGCATCACCACCACCACCACCACCACAACACCACCACCACCCCCACCATACCACCACCACCAGCATCACCACCACCCCCCCCACCCCCACCCCCACCCCCACCAGACCACCCCCACCAGCCTCACCACCACCCCCACCCCACCACCACCACCACCACCACCCTGATGGTGGTGGTGGTGTTGATGATGATGATGATGATGCTGGTGGTGATGATGATGGTGATCCTGCTGGTGGTGGTGGGGGTGGTGGTGGAGGGGGTGGTGGTGGTGATGGTGATGGTGTTGGTGGTGGTGATGATGATGGTGGTGGTGGTAGTGGTGGTGATGATGATGGTGGTGATGCTGGTGGTGGTGGTGGTGGTGATGATGATGATGATGATGATGATGATGATGATGATGATGATGGTGGTGGTGATGGTGATGATGATGGTGGTGGTGGTTGTGATAATGGTGGAAATGGTGGTGATCATGGTGGTGGTAGTGGTGGTGATGGTGGTGATGATGGTGGTGATGATGGTGATGATGTTGGTGATGGTGGTGGTGATGATGGTGGTGGTGGTGATGATGATGGTGGTGGTGGTGGTGATGGTGGTGGTGATGATGGTGGTGATGACGGTAATGGTGGTAGTTGTGGTGATGGTGGTGGTGGTTGTGGTGATACGTGAAACTTCAATTTTATTGAAACTTAAACCTTTTCCTCAGCACAGTTTTTACGACACACTGTATATTTGCTGTACCGTACATGATTTTTTTTTTTTTCATCTATTTAAAACATTAATTATTTTTTGTTCTTCCGATATAAACCAATGGGACGAATTCTACACCTGAGGCTAGACATGAAACACAAAAAGTTTTATTTCGTCATTGAACTTTTATCCTGAAATCTTGAGTAAGAATGACATAAATGAATAAAAATAATCTACTTTTTTATTACTCTGAAAACAATAGGTCCCTGTAATAAATTTGCCAGCACTTGTAAAACTATTAATTTTAAAAGATTTCTAGTTGGCAACATTTAAAATATTAAAAGTTAAAGATGGATAATGACAAAAAAGGAAGTAGTTAAAATTTCTCTTCTAAATGAACTAGTACATATTCCTCATTCTCCCTAAAAAGAGATGGTTGAAGTAGCACAGCAAACTGCAGGCCACAACCTGGGGATATTATTAGTAATTAAAAAAATAATAAATGGTAAGAGAAAAATGTTAGACATGTCATGGTTGGCAATGAATCGATGAAAAACATCTTTTGAATTACATTACCGACTCAATTTGGCATGCATACAAATCTCATTATGTACAGAAAGTAGAAAAAAATGTTTAAACAAAGGAAGAAAGAAACAAAGTTTAAAATCCCACAGTAAACTAGCCTTGATTGGCTAGCATATCACGGCATTATATCCTGATACATAAAAAAAAAAAAAAAATATATATATATATATATATATATATATATATATATATATATATATATATATATATTTATATATATATATATATATATATATATATATATAAATATAATTTATATATATGATTTGTTTTCATTATTTATGAATTTATCGTTACTCATTTTACATCAAGTGCAAAGTACTTGCCTACAAAAACTTACCATATTTTTTTGACCTTATATATAGTTCTTGTGAGCCACTCAAACGTCAGTTGTGTCCCAGGTCAACACCGTCACCATTACTCCAGAAATACAGTCACATGAATATTATGTAGCTAATTACATTCTTACAACTATTTTGCAGTAGCCTGATATATAGCCAAATGAGAAAATAAGAAACGTTACGATAACATAAAGGGAAATGAGAAAAAAGGCATATAAACACAAAAATAAATAAGTAAAATAGTAGGTTGTTAATTCGCTATAAATACAAACTATTTGTAGCCTACTCTTGAAAAAATTACTCTCTCTCTCTCTGTGTGTGTGTGTGTGTGTGTGTTTACGTGTTCGCCTACAGCGGCGAGAGGCTTTCTTTAGGGGCCTGGTGGTCGGCCCAAGCCCTTCATAGCGCAGGCAATTTTTATAGTGGCGTCATTTATTCTTGGCTCATGCTGCCCCCCGGAACTCACTCTTGATTCACTTGGACGGTTTTTTCTAGAGTCCGGGTTGATGGGTGATCTTCAGGACAGCATGTGGGTAGTCTTAGGCCACTCGGCGGTGACTGAAAAATCCCTGGTGGCAGTGTGAGTATTCGAACCCGCGTCGTCCATCACGCGGTGAATGCGGGGCCCGCACGCTAACCACTCAGCCACCGCCTACCCAGAGAGAGAGAGAGAGAGAGAGAGAGAGAGAGAGAGAGAGAGAGAGAGAGTTTCCTAAGGGAGTAGGCTGAGTATTTTTTTATATAGTTTGTGTATAGAGCGAGATAACCTAATTATGTTATGCTTACTTATTATTGCTTTATAATTTACAGCACTATATACTGCTTTATAATTTACAGCACTATAAATATAGCCATTTTAACATTGGATGCTGAACGACATAAAACAGAAATGAATACAAGAGTAGGCTAACTCTCAAAATATACTTTATAACAGTAGCCTACTCCTGAAAAAAAAGAAGTTGAAAGGTATTTCTGGAGTAGTGAACACTGTACATTTACGTACCTCTCAAACAGCACACAGTCGTGGGCAGAGTGGTGATGTTATAATAAACTAGTTTGATGACTCGGAAAGATAGAAGGGACGCGACACCAGGGCACAGCTGTGGGTGGGGTTAAGGAAGGCCGCTGGGTGCCTTACTATAAGAAAAAAATAAATACTTAATGCTGCAACTCCTCTTTTATCATATATCTCATCATTACGTTTATGAAGACGACCACACTATTGTCCTTACCTTGGTCAGGTGTTTGTTGATGAAACCCAACGCATTTAGTCATTCCACTCGGGTGTCGTTGCGCACCTCCCCCTCGTGCACTTGATCTCTGAACACTGACACAAGATACGCCCCCGGGCACTCGGGCACGGTCATTAAGGGCCGCTTTCACAGTCGTTTTGTTTGTTTTGATCGTTACCAGTGGCTGTTATTGCCGCTATAGTATTTCCACGTAAAACTGGCCGATGGGGTGGTGGCGGCTGCTGGGTTGGCCTAGCCCCGCACCTTGCCACACTCTCAACACCTCTCGCTTCCTCTGCAGCCGCCACTACCCCATAGGCCAGTTTCACGTGGAAAACTATAGCGTCGATCGCCGCCATTGGTAACGATCAAAACAAACAAAACGACTGTGAAAGCGGCCCTAAATTTGGCGCACGTTTCGTAGCATGGCGACAGCGTTTACGTTAATAAATTTCCATTTCTTACTTCATTCCAACTTTTGGTTTTAGGGGGGACATAGGCTGTTATTATGTTATTCTTTTCTCCACCTTTTACCAGTACCTGCACAGCCATCACCTCCGCACTGTCATTTCCATATCTCACTCAGTCACTTTCAAGTTTTGTTTCATTATCATCACTCCTCCTCCCTTTCCTTCTTTCCTATCTTTTTTTCAAAATGTTGTACTTGCTTTTTCCCTCCAGCACAAGTTCCAGTTTTTTTACAAACCTCGTTTCACCTTTAAATACAGTATTATATCTGGATCTCTTTCCAGTCCACACTGGAGGCTGCAAAATGCTTAACCTCAGACCTTGCCATCATTTCAGATTGGGGTAAAAGGAACCTTGTGTCCTTCAATGATAATAAAACTAAATTTCTCCACCTATCAACTCGACACAATCTTCCAAACACCTATCCCCTATTCTTCGATAACACTCAGTTGTCACCATCTTCAACACTAAATATCCTCGGTCTATCCTTAGCTCAAAATTTAAACTGGAAACTTCACATCTCTCTCACTAAATCAGCTTCCTCGAGGTTGGGCGTTCTGTATCGTCTTCGCCAGTTTTTCTCCCCCTCACAGTTGCTTTCCATTTAAAAGGGCCTTGTCTGCCCTCGTATGGAGTATGCATCTCACGTGTGGGGGGGGGGCTCCACTCACACAGCTCTTCTGGACAGAGTGGAATTTAAGGCTCTTCGTCTCATCAGTTCTCCTCTTACTGATAGTTTTCTTCCTCTTAAATTCCGCCGCCATGTTGCCTCTCGCTATCTTCTATCGATATTTTCATGCTGATTGCTCTTCTGAACTTGCTAACTGCATGCCTCCCCCCCCTCCCGCGGCCCCGCTGCACACGACTTTCTTCTCATGCTCATCCCTATACTGTCCAAACACCTTATGCAAGAGTTAATCAGCATCTCCAATCTTTCATCCCCTTCACTGGTAAACTCTGGAACAGCCTTCCATCGTCTGTATTTCCTCCTGCCTATGACTTGACCTCTTTCAAGAAGAGTGTATCAACACACCTCTCCATCTGAAATTGACCTCTCTTTTGGCTACTCTTTACTTTTATATATCTATTATGGGAGCGGCGAGTAGTGGGCTTTTTTTTTTTTTTTGCACTCCTTTTGTTGCCCTTGAGCCTTGTCCTTTGATGTACAAGAAAATAATCAGTTAGTTCAATTTTCTTTGATATAAGACCATCTATGTTTGTGTAAGCAATCTTTAAACCTTTCTCTCCTTCTCCCTTTCTTTCCCCTCCTTCTATCAACACCCTTACTCCCTCTTTTCGCCTCCTATCCACCACTTCATCAGTTTTTCGTTCTTCATTTAAAAAAAAAAAATCTTTTCTTCTCATCTTTCATCATTCCTGTTTTTCGCTTCATTTATCATTTCCTTTCCTTTCATTCTTTCATCCTCTGACATATTTCTCTTCACATATATTTACTTATATTCTTCAGAGTTGTTTAGTTTCCATGATCTATTTAGTATAGTTTCTGTTGCCATTTGTGACCTTAGCTGTATCATCAGTGGTTTGTTTTTACCTTCCTCATATCTTCCCAATCTAGTTATTTCATTTACTTCTTCCTCTGTTTTTTCATCCTCTTCAGTATTTATATTTCTCAATATACTTTTCACCTTACTCCTCTCTCTCTCTCTCTCTCTCTCTCTCTCTCTCTCTCTCTCTCTCTCTCTCTCTCTCTCTCTCTCTGAGCCTTCACTGTTTTTTTTTTTTTCTTGACACCAAACATTATAACACTTTCTTTTCTGCCATGTCCCTCACCATTGCTTCTCTATTTTTTAGTACATTTACAACCATTTTTTCTATGTCTTGCCTCTGTTGTGTTGTGTGTTTGTTTGTTTGTGTGTGTGTGTGTGTGTGTGTGTGTGTGTGTGTGTGTTCTTTTCCTAGAACAGTGGTTCCCAATCTTTTCTTCAGGCGACCCCAATCATGCACCTCTAGACACGACCGCGACCCCACTTGTTTAGTTGTATTTGTGTCATAATAACACCACGTTTGATATTTTGAGGTCTTGGCGACCCCAGGAAAAACGCTTGGCGACCCCAGGGTTGGTAAAGGGGTCCTAGAGCATTTAGGACGCAAGGCCTTGGCCAAACTGCGTGGACCCAACTTTCAACCACGCCCCTCCAAAATCATCCGCTCCGCGCTACCCCATTTGTTCAGTATTACCCATTGCTGAGTGCTTACTATTTGGTGTCCCGTATTTCATTCTTTCTCCCCATTGAGCTGTCGTTCGTCCCTCAGATCGTGTGTGTGTGTGTGTGTGTGGGGGGGGGGGAGTAGGTGGCAGCCTGTCGGTATAGTTGGCACTCAGCATTCATTCCCGAACTATTTTTTTTCCCCTCATTGAACATTAAGAGCAAAAAAAAAAAAAAAAATTATTACACTTTAAAGTAGTAGTAATAGAAGTAAGAGTAGCAGTAGCATAGTCCATCGACTCTAACTTGAGCCCTGTGGCTTGGCCCTGGTAACCCCCATATTGTTTACACATCTAGCGATGACCTGCGCAGGGCGATCTGTCTCACTGGTAGTTGGTACGTTATCTATTTATGGAATATATATATATATATATATATATATATATATATATATATATATATATATATATATATATATATATATATATATATATATATATATATAAATTAGTAGAAGTAGTAGGCTATTATAGTAAGTTTCACATGTAAATTTCACCATAACACGCATTCTATTCATTCCTCTTATACATTCTCTCCAATAGGTGTAGTAAAGATGACAATGGCCACTAAGGAAACGAACACCCACCCACAGAGGAAGAGGAACGAGGAGGAGGAGGAGGAGGAAAAGTGGCAACGTGAAAGTGGAGAAAAAGAAAATGCGAGAGGCCCAGGACGAACTGAAGTGTTACAGACCCTCCACTCTGAGCGCCATCTAAGTGAACATTTCGTCGATAACACCTGTGAGTGTACCTGCCAACACCTGAGCCACGCTGACCCTGCTGGCGGTGATGGTGATGATGATGGTGGTGATGATAGTGATGGTGGTGAAACGGTGGTGACTTGGATGCATAGGTCACCAGTTTTATTTCCTCATCACCATCCTCTCCTTCATCACCCATCTACTTTTCTTCCCCCTTCCTCCTCCTCCTTCACGTGCTCTTTCAGCTGTCTTCCTCCTCCTCCTCCTCCTCCTCCTCCTCAGCTACCATCACTGCCACCACCACCACCACCACCACATCATCAACAACAACAACAACAACAACAACAACATCACACCTGCTTGGGATGTGCTAATGGTAAGAGAGAGAGAGAGAGAGAGAGAGAGAGAGAGAGAGAGAGAGAGAGAGAGAGAGAGAGAGAGAATTATAACTGCATCATTTTTTTATATATTTTTCTATAATATACTGAAATCTCCCCTCCCCCCCCCCTCCTCTCTCTCTCTCTCTCTCTCTCTCTCTCTCTCTCTCTCTCTCTCTCTCTCGAGCCAAGGGCACGGAACAGCATCATTGTGGAGAGAAGTTGGAGGGACAGAGATGAAGCAAGAAGAGGAGGAGGAGGAGGAAGAAGAGGAAGAAGGGGAAGAAGAAAGTGAAGTCTGTTGCGAGATAACTTCAGAGGAACAGTACACATCACTAACCGAGTAAGTAGTAGTAGTAGTAGTAGTAGTAGTAGTAGTAGTAGTAGTAGTAGTAGTAGTAGTAGTAGTGGTAGTAGTAGTAGTAGTAGTAGTAGTAGTAGTAGTAGTAGTAGTAGCAGAAGTAGTAGTAGTAGTAGTAGTAGTAGTAGTAGTAGTAGTAGTAGTAGTAGTAGTAGTATATAGTAGTCGTAGTAGTAGTAGTAGTAGTAGTAGTAGTAGTAGTAGTAGTCTTCCTGGATTTGCTTTTTTAGTCAGTATAATCAAGTTGTGGGCACATCTTTTCCTTTCTCTGGTCTGACTTCTTACGCTTCGAAACTGGATAAACAAACAGATAATTAACATAATAAGCCGGTCTGAATAGCACCAGCTGTATTATGAGTAACACACACACACATTTCCTCTCCTTTCCCTTCCTTTCCTCCTTTAAGGTAATTCTATCCCTCCCTTTCTCCAACCTTTCCTTTACCCGCCCCGCCATCCTTATCTCTCTCCCCTCCCCACATCCCTCCCCTACACACACACACACACCTCGTCCTCACCTCCTCCTCCCGCAGGGCCGAGGTGGATGTCCTAACTTACCAATACCTGATGAAGATGCACCAGGCGGCCGCGGAGATAACGAGGGCCATCTTTAGAAAATACATGGTCATCGCGGACTAGTGGCGATGATGATGATGAGGAGGAGGAGGAGGACAACAACAACAACAACAACAACAACAACTCTCTCTACGACGATGATGGAGAAGATGATGATGACGATGATGATAGGAAGTTTGTTTGTTTCCTTGTTTATTTATTCATGTATATAATCTACGCAGCACTTTTGTCGATAGCCTAATATTTGTTTTTCTCTTCTCTCATTTTTCCTCCTACTTTTTCGTTTATTGTCAGTTTTCTCTTACTTCATGTTATTTATTTTCTGTTGCTCTATTATTATTATTATTATTATTATTATTATTATTATTAGCACGATCCTTCATGAGCATACTTTCACCGTCACTTTTTACCTTGGTTATCTAGCTATGTCCCATTTGGTCTCCTAATGAATATAACAACCAGCTGACCTTCAGATGTTACAAAATAAACGGAAAAAATATTATCAAGTTATATTAACACAACAAAAATAATAATGATGATGATTGATTGATTGATTGATAGTTTATTGTTGCAGGTAAACAACAAGGGAGAAGGGAGGAACATGCCATCCCTACCCCCAGGCAGGACAGAGTGAGATTATACAACTATTAATACATGTGTAGGTAGCACCATGAAACTAAAATGATACAATGGTAGGAAGGAAAGCACAACAAGGGAGGGGGCAGTACCTCCCCCTGGACAATAAGACAATAAAATGTGGGGACGGAGAACATTGCCCAAGCACTAGATGGGAATGAATACAGAGATAGAGTAAATACTAGTCCTTAAAGTAAAATACTGCAGAGATCACAGCCTTGTATAGCACGGCAGTAGTTCAGGCTGCCACACACGGCATCACCACCTTGGTGCAAACTGAGGGTGTTCCTTGAGGATAGCAGGGAGGACATCATGGTTCAGGAGCCAACAAATTGTCTGGGGCAGGTCAAGGCAGTCCCGTGGCTTAAACTTAGCAATGAGAGGGCATTCCATGACATAGTGATGCAGTGTGTGGCCTCGGCCTGGCACAGAGCGTGCAGCAGACACCAGGAGTTACTAACCTCCCAGTAGTACCTATAGCCTAGCCTAAGGCGCATTGCTACCACATCCTGAGGGGCACTGTGTCGCCCATAGGGGTAAACACAGCGCTGGGAGACACTAACATAGTGGAGGCTGCTGGCGCTGCCATTGTCACAGCAGTGTCTGAGTTGGGTAGCAATGCTATCACGTGAATAATGCCTAAGTCTATTCTTAACATAGCTAAGCGTATAGTCAGTGCCAGGGTCCACTGTGTCATCCTGAAGGGCTCGTCGAGCAAGGCAGTCTGCCTTCTCATTGTGCTGGATGCCCACATGAGAAGGCACCCAGGTGAAGTGGACCGTGGCACCTGTGGCCTCAAGGGCACGGACGGCAGTCAGGCACTTAGCTACAAGATCACAGTCGGCAGGGGAGGAGGACACAAGTTCATGCAATGCAGCCTGGCTATCGACAAACAAGTAGACATTTTCGTGCAAAGCTGCTACAGTGTGGAGAGCCTCAAGGATGGCATACAGCTCAGCCCGGGTCGAGGACAGGTACCCCGGCAGCCGCCTGGTAACCTCAATGTCAGTGTACTGGGTGGGGGAAGCGTAATCCCGGATAAACACGCCACAGCCCGACCTGCTGCCATCTACGGAGCCAGCACAGTACACATGGACAGCCCGAACACGGGGGTACTTGGACAGTTTGACCAGGAAGTGATCCTGGAGGACATGGGGAAGCCAATCACGTTTAGGGAAAGGTAGTTGTTCAACGTCTACACTGACACGATAGGGAGGCCAGGCAGGTTGGGCCGGGGAGTAAACTAGGCCTAAGCACGCTTCTAACACACCAGTCTCTGCTAACATGAGATAAATTTTCCTAAGGTAGGAGGTAACAGGAGCCCTGGAGTCACGGTGCAGAGTTACCAGTGCCTGGTGAAGGGGCACTGCACCAGCACGAAGCAGGCGGCTGACGGTGCGACAAGTAATTTCCCAGATTCTGTCCACAACACGAGGCAGATTCAGTTCTGCCCTCATGACCTCAAGTTTTGCAGTTCTGGGGCACCCCAGAATGAGGCGCATGGCCTCATTTTGAATAAGTTCCAAGGGGTGAAGCTGTGCCGCACTAAACTGTACCAAAACAGGGGCAGCATAATCAATGAGGGACCTGACGACAGAAAGGTAAAACATCCTGAGGACAGGGATGCCGACTCCAAGGCCTCTGTTAGCCAAAACCTTAAGAGGAGCTAACCTAGGAAGGCAGATGTTCTGAACATGAGTGACGCTCTGCACAGATTTCTGGAAGCTGACAGGGGCGCCTAAGTACTTGTATGTAGGAACTCTAGCTAAAGGAGTGCCATTAATGCTGGGCAGATGAGAAACTCTCCTCCCACTGGCTTGAAATTTCGTCTTAGTTTCATTGATGACAAGGCCCATTTGTTCACACAGCGCTGACAGCTGCTCCAAAGCTAAACTGAGAAGAGCAGGACTGCTGCATTGCACAAGGATGTCATCTGCATAGATAATGACCTGAGTATTGCCCGGAAAGGGCCACCGAGCAATTTGTCCATTAAAATGTTGAAAAGCATGGGGCTGAGGACACCTTGCGGTGTGCCCAGCTCAAACACTTCCTCCGTGGAGGTAGCACCCTGGAAGACCACTTGCGCCCTCCTACCATACAAATAGTCCCTGATCCAGCTTAAGAGTCTTCCACGGACACCCTGCAGAGTGAGTTCCTCCATTATGACATCCTTGTTGGCCCTATCAAAGGCCCCTTTTAAGTCCACAAAAGCGCGACAATTCACGTCTGGATTACTAAGGCACTTAAGAAAACAGTCACTTGTGGAACGGCCCTTCATAAACCCATGTAAGTTTGGGGAGAGCCGGTCCCCCAGCTTATAGAGAAGTCTGTTCAAGATCACCCGCTCTAACAGTTTACACACACAGCTCGTCAGGGAGATAGGGCGAAAGGTGCCATCACCCTTGGGGATGGGAACGATCAATGCAGCTTTCCACGGAGGGGGGAGGCAACCTGCGGCAAACGACATGTTGAACAGGTCAAGCAGGGGGTTGTCGCCTTGCACAACGAGTAAGGCATTAAGAATGTCGTAAGTCAACCCGTCGTGGCCCGGGGCTGTCGACTTGCCATGTTTGACGGCAAGGAGTTCATCGTGGGTAATGGGGACACATGTGTCATCCAGAAGTGTGACGTGGTGCTGAACGAGGGCCATCCGCCGCTCCTTGTGGCGGGCAAGTTCGGCCTGGTGTTGTGCAGGGAGACCACCAAGGGAGGAGGCCCTCTGCCACTGGTGCATCAGGTCCTGGGCCCGGCCCGCAGGGTCAGGGTCACTCACCAGCCGTTTGGTCCTCCCTCTCACCCTGTTGACATGGTGCCAAACCTCCCGCAGGGAGCGGGTCGTGCGCACGGTGGCACGGAAGGCGACCCAGTGTCGTGACCGGGCCTCTTGTCTGAGTTCAGTGAGGTGGCGCGCCACAGCGACCATGGCATCGCGGGCAGCCCGATCGGCGGGGTCCTGCTGCCAGCGCCGCTGGTACGAGGCAAGGGTCCGCTGACAGTTGGAGACAGCCGGGTCCGAGGCGTAGGTCTGCAGGCGGCGCTTGGCGGGCCTTGGTGGGGCCCTGCCAGCTGCAACAAAACTCTCGACGGTGTCCAGCAGGCCGTGGTACAGCGAGGCGGCGTCGGTAAAGGATCCCTTCACAGTATGGTACCACGCCCCGACTTCGGCAACGAGGCGCGGCATCCGGTCAGCAGGGACAGCCAACAGCTTCCGGGACACAGCAGGGGCAGGCTGGATCAGGAGGGTCGTCTCAAGGGCAAAGTGGTCACTCAGAAAACACCTGTAAATAAGGTTCTGGGCAGTAAAGCTGGCATGTTAAAAGAGTGACATAGTCTAACCTGCCCCCCTGAACATGTGTGGGCACATTATCCCCCGTGAGGACAGCCGTCTCGGAGGCATCAAGGAAGGCCTTCCAGCGGACACCATTGACATTATTGGTGCGGTGACTACCAAGATCTCGGTGGCGTGAGTTAAGATCCCCCACAAGAACAGTCGGCTCCTCATGAACATAATCAGGAAAGTTAGCAAGATTTAAAGCCCCCGCATGAACATACGTGTTAACAAAAAATAGGGTTTCACCCATATGGAGTAAAGAAACAGTGATATATTCAATGCCCTCATTAATACCCATGTCCTCAAAAACTATCGCCGTCCCTTGTCTGACATACGTAGCCATCCCCCGGGTACTGCCTGCTGCGCCATCTAAGACATATAAATCATACCCCCTCAGGTCCGACACCCGTGGCCCAACCTCCTGAAGAGCAACGATATCTGGCCTATGAGTGATGACATAGGAGTGAAGGTCAGTGAAGCGGGCATGTAGCCCGTTGACATTCCAAGTTAAGAGGCGGACACACTCACTGGTCAGGAGGGGGTGGTTGCCGGTCAAGGAGTGGGGTGATCCGATGATGGAGCTCAGCCACCTGCTGAGTCAGGGAAGCAAACTGCGCCAGCAGCACCTGGAGTGTGGCCTCCCACTGCAGTGGAGGATCAGCAGGTGAAGGTGAAGGACCCGTCTGGCCATGGCGAGGTTCGGCCGTTCCCTCGGCAGCTGCAGTCACCACAGCCGGTGGGGTTGCAGGGGTGTTCTGCATCTGGCCCGCAGGGGGAACCACACTGGCCCCACTATCGGTGGCCATGGCTTCACCAGCAGACGGCAGGGCAGGGCACGGGGCTGGGGCTGAAGCTGGAGCAGGGGCCGGGATGGAGGAGAGCTCACACACAGGCGGAGGCGTGGAGACTCGCTGCTCCAAGGCCGCCACCCTGGAGATCGTTGCAGCCAGCGTCTCCTGCAGCTGGGTGACTGCAGCGAGGATTTGATGGAGGACAGGGGTCGACCCATCGACAGCGGGGGGACTGGCAGCCGGCACAGGGGGGACGGTAGGCTGTGGCTGGGGTGCCGGAGCAGGAACCTGGCGAGGCACAGGGGTGGCAGTGGGTGAGGCTGGGGCAGCAGGGGCGGACGAGCCCGGCAGGGGCGGAAACTCGGACGGTGTGGGAGCCCCCCGGGCCCAGGCCGAGGACTGAGGGAGAGGAGCAGGGCGGAACACAACCCTAGGGCGGCCTTGCTGAGGGTGGTGGTCAGGCGCCGCGACCCGAGATGGTTTAGGCTTCATCGGGCAGGAGTGGTAGTGGGCGTTATGCTCACCACCACAGTTGCAGCACTTACGGGGGACGGGTGTGCCCGCCTGGATCTTCTGGAGGCACAGAGCTGATTTGTGGGTGCCCGCACAATACCGGCACCGAGGGGCCGATCTGCAGCGCCACTCCTGATGGCCCCACCGGCAACAGTGGCGACAGATGTCGGGCTCCGCCGTGTAGGGCTCCACAGCCTTACGACCCACCCCGAGGAGGTGCACCTCTGTCGGGACGTGGCCAACCACTGCTCCAAGAAGCTGCGGGCGAGGGGCCGTGCCCGCATACCTGCGCTTTAACCACAGAAAGTGATCTGGGGTCTCAATGAGGTTGGCATTCATGTAGAGCGGCACATTGTGGATGATGACAGTGTGCTGCCGCTCCGCTGCATTTTCGACCAAAACTACGTCGAGGAACCCCTCAGTGAGGAGCCGCTTGTAGAAGGCGACGTCGTCCCTGACCGTGAGATAAGGTCGGGCCTACCCTCCTTGAAGAGCGGCTCCAACTCACCGTGCTGCTTCAGTAGAGATGCAAACCACGTGTATTGCTGGGCTGGTGTCAGCCCGGCCTCGGCAGGGAAGTCTAGGCGGCGGCGGGTGGGTTGGCGCGGGGCCGCGGCTGGGTGCGTGTCCTCCAGGGGCACCTCACCGTCGACCAGGACAGTTTCAGAGCTACCAGACTGCACACCCTCCATGGGTGCGGTGGCAGCTTTAACAGGAGAGGCAGTGGGGGAGAGGCAGCCAGGATTATCCGGCTTGAGCCGCTTGCTAGCGCTGGCCACGTGGTCCTCCGAACAAAGGCGAGGGTCAAGTTCGGCAGAGTCGGCCATCTCTTCAGTCTCCTCAGACCACAGGCGCCGTTCCTCAGGGGCAGGACACTGCCCGGAAGCCGCCGAGTAGGGATGATCGTTAGCCATGTCCTCTAGGCACCGTTTATTCCGTGGAAGGCAGGGCATCCACGAACGGAGCACAGGACAACGCACGTCGACACAGCACGGCCGTGTAGACGAGACTGAATGATGATGAAAATTACTATAATGATATAATAACAATATACTACTACTACTACTACTACTACTACTTCTACTACTACTACTACTACTACTACTACTACTAATAATAATAATAATAATAATAATAATAGTAATAATAATAATAATATCAACATCAACAGCGACAGCAACAGGTGCGATCAGGGCCGCTTTCACAGTCACTTTGTTTGTTTTGATCGTTGCTAATGGTGGCGATCGACGCTATAGTTTTCCACGTGAAACTGGCCTATGGGGTAGTGGCGGCTGCAGAGGAAGAGAGAGGTGTTGAGTGTGTGTGGCAAGGTGTGGGGCTAGGCTAACCCCGCAGCCGCCACTACCCCATCGGCCAGTTTTACGAGGAAATACCTTTTAGTGCCTACCGCCAACAGAGCCACTGGGACCTGCCTGGGGTGGTGGCCTGGTTCATCTACAATAATGTTCTTTCAGCTGTGCTTTTTTTTTTTTTTTTTTTTTTTTTTACAGCAAAGGAGACAGCTCAAGGGCACAAAAAAGTAAACATTAATAAAAAAAAAAGCCCGCTACTCGCTGCTCCTAAAAAGAATCCAAAGAGGTGGCCGAAAGATAAGTCAGTTTAGTGAGTATCCTGCATTTGCCTCTAGATTGTAGTCCATATGTACAGTCCCTTATGTCTGCTCCCTTGACTAAATCCAGGCCTTTATTTTTTTATCACTTGTCCCCAACCATTGTATCTTTTTAGTTTCCTGGTGCTGCTTACACATGTATCCTTAGTTGTATAATCACACTGTACTGCCTGGGGGTTGGGATGGCATGCTCCTCCCTTCTCCTTTGTTGTTTTACTTGCAACAATAAACTATCAATCAATCAGTCAATCCATAGCGGTGATCGCCGACATTGGTAACGATCAAAACAAACGATTATGAAAGCGGCCCTGAGCAGAGAGCGTATCGTTCCACCAAGGACAGTAATGCCACTTCACTCCTTCGCCCCCTCCATTCCCTGAGTTAGGTTAGCACGCCCTTAACGTTAGTCCCCCCACATATGTTTGCCGAGTGTGGCAAGCCTGTGAAACGATGCCGTAGTCATAGTCATCGTAGTCATGCCGCCCGAAATAATAGGTTCGTACAGTTTTCATCAATTATTCTTCACCATTAAGAGAGAGAGAGAGAGAGAGAAGTAAGGTTTCCTCAGAAGGCTTACAAATTTTTTCGTTTTCTTATTTGGCCTCGTGTGACCTTGGCTTGTTGTGAAACAAAATGGGGACTTGTAGAGGCGGATTGATGAATTGAATTGAAATATTTATTGTTGTAAAATACAACAAAGGGGAATGGCTGGTCTTGCAGACATACCCCTAACTAGGCTAGTTACAAAAAATAAAATTCTTCATTGTACAAAAATAAAAACACATGTTGAGGTTAGTTAACAGAAAAAGGAATTAGAATGTAAATACTGATATAATATTCCTGAGTAGGTACACATGCAATAACCTAAATTACCACCTGCCAGCAAACTTTGGGTACTCCTTAATTATGTCAGGTGCAATGTTATGATTAATGAACCAGGCGACAAGGGAAGGCACGTCACTTATACCCTGTGGACGGTAACAGGCCATGGCAGGACACTCAAGGACATAATGTTGCGCACACAGCACAAGACTCGGGTGGGGCACCAATCAACTCCCAGTAGTATTTATACCCTAGTCTAAGACGCATTACAACAAGATCATACAAGGCACTCTTTCTACCGTAGGTGACATTGGTGTCTTGCGAAACATGGACATAATGGATAGAGCTTGGACTACCCCTCTCATAGCAGCTGGCAATGTCAGAGTCGATTGAGCTTTGTGTGTAGAGTTTTAGTCTGCCCTTGATATAATTATAAGTATATTCTGCAGGAGTGCCTTCTAGAGTCCTATTAAGGGCACGCCGAGCCAAAGCATCCGCTCGTTCATTAAAAGGGATGCCCACATGAGATGGCACCCAAGTGAAGTGAACCCGATGATTATCCCTCTCTAAGCCGTCAATGGCAAGAAGACACTGATGTACAATATCGGCGTCACATGGAGCGGTGGACAGTAGTTCATATAAGGCCCCTTGACTATCAACAAAGAAGAATACATCTTTAGCAAAAGGAACCACAACATGTAGTCCTTCCAGAATGGCATAGAGTTCCGCACGCGTGGAAGACAGGTGATCTGGAAGCCTCTTGGAGATCTCAATATCAGTGTAGGCATGTGGGCTATCATACCTGCGGATAAAGACACCACAACCTGATTTGCTGCCATCAATAGACCCATCACAATAAATATGGACAGCATGAACCAGGGGGTAGGCTGCTATTTTTTCCATGAAATATGATTTAAGTTCATGAGGAAACCATGCTGATTTTGGAGGTTGTAGCTGTTCTATGTCAACACAAACACTATGAGGTCTCCAAGAGGGGTACATGGGAGCATGGACAATGTTAAAATATAGGTTCACAATATCAAATCTGTTAAGCAGTTTAAGAAGTTGACGTAGATATCTGTTGCCAGGGGCCCTGGTGTTGGCAGACAGAACAGCAAGAGCACGTAGAGGCTGTACCTCTCCATATCGAGCCATACGGCAGAGAGTTCTACATGTAATTTCACGAATCCGGCACACAACACTAGGGACAACTAACTCAGCGCGAAGGACTTCAATCTTAGCTGTCTTGGGGCAACCAAGGATTATCCTCGTTGCTTCATTTTGAATATTTTCCAGGGGCTTCAGATGGGACTCGCTGAACCGGACTAAGACTGGGGCAGCATAATCAATCAAGGATCGAATAACAGAAATGTAAAACATTCTAAGTACGGGGACGCCAATACCTAGGCCCCTGTGTGCGAGAACACGCAACGGTGCCAACCGTAGTAAACACTGATTCCTGATATAAGTGATACATTCCGTGGTCTGCTTAAAGTTAAGATAGACACCCAAGTATTTGTAACAGTGGACACGATCGAGTTTGACGCCATTGATACGTGGCGCCCGACATACTCTGGCAGTTGACTGAAATTTAGTTTTGGATTCATTAACAACTAAACCCATAGAAGTGCACAAGTCTTCAAGTTGGTGGAGGGCTAAGGTAAGCGTCCGTGGAGCATCACACTGAAGAAGTATATCATCAGCATATATAAAAACTTCTGTGCCCTGAGGAAAGGGGTACTGTGCAATTTTATCCATGAGAATATTAAAGAGCAAAGGACTAAGGACCCCTCCCTGTGGAGTGCCCAATTCAAAACTCCCTTCAGCATGGAACCATGGAACCACACCTTAGCCTTCCTATCATACAAATAGTCTTTGAGCCAACCCAGTAATTTCCCTTTAACGCCCTTTAAAATAAGTTGTTCCAATATAACCTCTTTGTTGGCTCTGTCAAAGGCACCTTTGAGGTCAATGAGAGCACGACAAACCGCACCTGTAGAACTTAAGCACTGAATAAAGCAGTCACCAGTGGAGCGTCCCTTCATAAAGCCATACAGATTCCGTGACATGGTATCTCCCACTTTATACAGTAAGCGCCTAAGTAGCATCCTTTCCATCATCTTACACAGACAGCTAGTTAAGGAAATAGGTCTAAAGTTACCATCACCCTTAGGGATGAGAATGATTGTAGCAGTTTTCCAGGCAGATGGTAGGCTTTGTGAGTTGTAAGACATGTTAAACAAATCTAAGATAGGATTATCTTTCATGACTAGCAAGGCATTGATAACATCATAAGTGAGCTCATCTGCACCAGGAGCTGTAGATTTGCCCGATTTAACTGCACAGAGCAGTTCGTCACGGGTTATCGGTACACAGGTATCATCAAGAAGTGACAAGTTGTATTGAACGCTGGCTAGTCTGCGTTGCCTGTGGCAGTCTAGGGCAGCCCTGTGTGCAGCAGGTAAGCTGGCAAGTGCTGAGGCTGTAGCCCAGGTGTTTAGCAATTCACGTGCCTTCCCAGCTGGGTCAGGATCACTGGCGAGGGGCCGACCCCGACCTCTCACCCGATTTACATGACGCCAAATTTCTGTTATGGATTTTGTGGCACGTATATCATTTAAAAAGGCACCCCAATATTCTTTCCTCATTTGTTGACGGAGTTCAATCAAATGTCGGGCAACAGTAGTCATGGCAGTGCGAGCATCTAGATTGGTGGGATCTTGCTGCCAGCGCCTCTGGTATATGGCAAGTGTCCGCTGACAGGAAGTTCTGACTGGGTCCCTGGCATAGATTGTACTACGGATACATACCGGTGACCTGGAAAGAATCCCGCTGTGCCCAATAAAATCCTCAAATGTACTAACAAGTCCCTGATACAAAGAGTCTGCATCAGGAAAGGTGCCCTGTGTGTCAGCATACCAGGCACTGACCCGGGTGACAAGATGAGGCACTTGTGCCAGAGGTACACTGAGCCTTCGTCTCCGAACAAAAGGAGCCGAGACAATGGGGAGGGTCGTCTCCAAAGCGAAATGATCACTGAGAAGATAATGAAGGAGGACAGTGCTAGCAGAGGGCAGAGGCATGTTGATAGGAGCCACATAATCGAGTCTACCACCCTGCACGTGAGTCGGGACACTATCACCTGTAAGCATAATTGCATCAGTAGAGTCAAGAAGCGCCTTCCATCTAATACCATTCACATTTGAGGTCTGATGGCTACCAAGGTCTTTACATCTAGCATTGAGATCACCCATGGAGGCGGATTGATGCCTTTGGTAATAAATGTCTACGCAGAATCATGGGATATCGCTGGAATGACTGTGTCAAACCGGCGACTACTCCGTGAGACTGATTCGGCATATATTACCTTTACTCCGGCCGTTAACGCCAACTCCGGATATACGGGCACATGGCCAGTGGTGGGATTCAATTTTTTTAAGAACAGGCTCTCTCTATGAGGGGTTTACCAAAATAAGTTATAAGTAAAAGGTGTTCATGGGGAAAAAATTGAGAACCCCTGATTTAAGAGAACAGTAACAACCGGTTTTCGGGATTAAAGAAATTCCAAGTACAGGTTCTTGCGAACCGGTGCGAACCGGCTGAATCTCATCACTGCGTGATGTGGCACATTACCCTGAAGCTGATCCTGCTCATCGGAGAGAATCCTGAGTGGAGGAGGCCAAGGGGACACCCACGGAGTTTGTGGCTTGAGCAAGTCGATAGATTCTGCCAGGAGGTACTCAGGAGGGGAAGGGGGCCTGTATGAAGACTCGCCCGGCGGGACCACCCAGACTTGGCGTCGTAGGGTGGGTGAGGCGACGCGCCCCCTGGCGTATATCCCCATTAATTGATTGATTGATTTCTTGGCCCGCAATGCACCTTTCCACCTAATTTCATGATAATCGGTTGGATAGTTTCGGCTTAATACTGATAAAAGACAAACCATTCGGTCAGTTTTTGTCGAATACCTTCCAAACTTTAACGGGTTCTTCCTTAGGCTACGATGCATCTTTCCACCAAGTTCCATGACAATCGGTCGGATAGTTTTGGCGTAGCTACTATTGAAATAATACGATGCACCTTTCCACCAAGTTTCATGACATTCGGTGGGATAGTCTCGGAGTAATATCCTGCTAAATGACAAGCCAACACACTGAAAACATAACGTATCGGGCCGAGGTGGTACAGAAGGTAAAGGTAATGGTAGTGATAAAAAAAAACACGCTTCCAAAGGCATAGTAAAGGTGTTTAGGGACCAATTAAGACGCAATACCTGTGAGTAAGGGAACTGAAGGAGAGGGGGAGGAGGAAGAGGAGGAGGAGGAATAATAAGAAGGAGAAGAGGAGAAGAGGAGGAGGGTCGAAGTGCTTGGGTACGTTTGGGAGAGAAAACATACATCTAAGTGTTTATTTTGAGAGAGAGAGAGAGAGAGAGAGAGAGAGAGAGAGAGAGAGAGAGAGAGAGAGAGAGAGATTTTGCAATGCGGTTTTTTTTTATATACATATATAAAGAATTACATCACCTTTTCATTTGTATTCTAAAGGCTAACACCGCAGAGAGAGAGAGAGAGAGAGAGAGAGAGAGAGAGAGAGAGAGAGAGATCAATACAGTTTCGGGGGCGGGGACCAATTTTCACAGGCTTGGGGCACCTCTCCCTCCCTCTCTCTCTCTCACTCTCTCCTCTCTCCTTACTCCTCAGGCAACAGAGATCTTGTAGTCCCTCTCCTCTCCTCTGTCCTTTTCCATGCATAAATACACTCCTATTCTGCCATTACGCTAATTTTTAAAGCCCTTAGTTGTCCAGAATGTGATTTGTTTCCCTCTCGAGAGCTATTTTTAACCGGTGACTTTTTTTTTTCATCTCGACATTGGTTCTCAAGATGTTCCATTATGGCTGTTGTTGTTTGTCTGATGGGTTTTTTTATTATTTGCTTTCCCACCACGATGTTTTTTAATAGATAATGCAAAACGCGTGTTGGCGAGGCTATTATTGGGTCTTTGATAGCGGTAATTAATGGTTTTCAGGGCTTGGCGAGACCTCATTACTTTAAAATGATAATTGCTTCCTTAACGACCCGCCTTATCAGCATAATATCGGGCAAGGGAGAATGTATGAAAAGTATTTAGGGTTAAAACAAGAAACAGGGTATTTAATTATAGGGAGAGCGAAATTTGTCCTCTTTCTGACGTCAAACGAATATGATACTGAAATGAAAAGCTAAAATCCCGCAGAAAATTTAATTATATACATCCACTGCCCATTATAATCACGCCCATGTCGTCTGCTATAAGAAATACGTTTTTAATTAATATACGAACAGAGAAAGACCCACCGACATGATGAATAAGCGAGATAGAGACATTAGATAAAGGTGTAGAGGGAGAAGGAGGCTGGAAAAAGGGAAAAGGAACTCAAATCCATAACCTTCCCTCGTCGTCTGCTGGGATGAACAATTATTTAACACAGAGGTGAAAAGAGGCAGACATTGAGGATAAATCAGCCACATATAGATAGGAAATAAAGACAGAAGGAAAAAAAGGAATGGAAATAAAGGGTAACTGCATAGATTTGAGCAATAATCTTCTGTCGTCTGCTAGAATACATAGTTATTTAATACAGAGATGAAGAGAGATAGACATAGAGGATAAATAAGCCACATATAGATAGGAAATAAAGACAGAAGGAAAAAAAGGAATGGAAATAAAGGGTAACTGCATAGATTTGAGCAATAACCTTCTGTCGTCTGCTAGAATACATATAGTTATTTAATACAGAGATGAAGAGAGATAAACATATAGAACAAATAAGTCACATAGAGGTAGGAAATAAAGATAAAGGGGGAAAAGGAGGAGAAATAAAGGGCAAACTACGTAAATTTGATCCATAACCTTCTGTCGTCTGCTACAATACATATAGTTATTTAATACAGAGATGAAGAGAGATAGACATTGAGGATAAATAAGCCACATAAAGATAGGAAATACAGGTAAAGGGGGAAAAGGAGGAGAAATAAAGGGCAAACTACGTAAATTTGATCCATAACCTTCTGTCGTCTGCTACAATACATAGTTATTTAATACAGAGATGAAGAGAGATAAACATATAGAATAAATAAGTCACATAGAGGTAGGAAATAAAGAAAAAGGGGGAAAAGGAGGAGAAATAAAGGGCAAACTACGTAAATTTGATCCATAACCTTCTGTCGTCTGCTAGAATACATAGTTATTTAATACAGAGATGAAGAGAGATAGACATAGAGGATAAATAAGCCACATAAAGATAGGAAATAAAGATAAAGGGGGAAAAGGAGGAGAAATAAAGGGCAAACTACGTAAATTTGATCCATAACCTTCTGTCGTCTGCTACAATACATAGTTATTTAATACAGAGATGAAGAGAGATAGACATTGAGGATAAATAAGCCACATAAAGATAGGAAATACAGATAAAGGGGGAAAAGGAGGAGAAATAAAGGGCAAACTACGTAAATTTGATCCATAACCTTCTGTCGTCTGCTAGAATACATAGTTATTTAATACAGAGATGAAGAGAGATAGACATTGAGGATAAATAAGCCACATAAATATAGAAAATAAAGACAGAGGGGGAAAAGGAGTGGAAATAAAGGATAACTGCATAAATTTGAACCATAACCTTCTGTCGTCTGCTACAATGTACAATTATTTAACACAGAGGTGAAAAGAGTTAGACATGGAGGATAAATAAGCCACATAAAGATAGGAAATAAAGATAAAGGGGGAAAAGGAGGAGAAATAAAGGGTAACTGCATAAATTTAAACCATAACCTTCTGTCGTCTGCTAGAATGTACAATTATTTAATATAGAGATGAAAAGAGATAGACATAGAGGATAAACGAGATACATAAAGATAGGAAATAAAGACAGAGGGTGAAAGGGAGGGATGATAAATGGTAAACTATATAAATTTGAACATCTATAACCTTCCCGTGTCGTCTGCTACAGTGCATATATACATCATACACACTTAGAGAGGAAAAAACATAGATAATAAATAACAAAAAAGGAAGAAAGAGATAAATAAGGAGGGAAAAGAAGGAGAAACAAAGGATAAACTACATTAACTTGAACATCCATAACCTTCCCGTGTCGTCTGCTACAATGCACACACAGAAAATACACCCGGAAAGAGGCAGAAACACACATAACAAATAACAGGGAGTGAGAAAACGGATAAAAAAGGAGATAAAACAGAGGAAAAATGGAGATAAAGTGCAGTGAGAGGGGGAGAAGTGTGATATTTTAGGCTCGTCTCCGCCCGCGTGACGTCAGAGGTAGCTGCAGTGAGGTCAGGCGAGGTCAGGACGGAGGCTGGGTCACGTGAGCGCGTCTGGGGGTGGGCAGGAGAGCCTCAGGGGAACTAGGGGGTGCCGGGATGTACGGAGCCTCCCCCTGGGCACCCAAACCAGTAGCGGTGGAGTGAGGAAACCGTGCAGTGACCACCCCCCCTTCCCCCTCCTCCCTCCCTCCCTCTTGTGTGACCTTGACCCCACCCTCCCCCGCCCCCCCACCATGACGGGGTCGCATAGAGTGGTCCTACTGGCCTGTGGATCCTTCAACCCCCCCACGAATATGCACCTCAGGATGTTTGGTGAGTATTGGGGTGGGGAGGGAGGGAGGGAAGGGTGTGTGTGTGTGTGTGTGTGTGTGTGTGTGTGTCTCTCTCTCTCTCTCTCTCTCTCTCTCTCTCTCTCTCTCTCTCTCTCTGGTTTGTCCTTTCCTCTTTCCTCCCATTCCTTCCTTCCCTCCTTCCCTCCCTCCTTCCTTCATATTCTGTCTTGTATTTTCTCTTCCTTCCTTTCCTTCCTTCCTCTCATCCTTCCTTCCTTCATATTCTGTCTTGTATTTTCTCTCCCTTCCTTCCTCTCATCCCTCCTTCCTTCCTTCCTTCATATTCTCTCGTATTTTCTCTCCCTTCCTTCCTTCCTCTCATCCTTCCTTCCTTCATATTCTGTCTTGTATTTTCTCTTCCTTCCTTTCCTTCTTCCTCTTCCTTCCTTCTTCTCCCTTCCTCCCTCCCTTTCTTCCTCTACATGCCACAATTTCATCCTCTTCCTATTTAATCCTTCGCCGCTAAAATAGTAACCTAGCTCTGGCAAATAATAATAATGTTCCCGCTGAAATACTAACCTTTCGACGGCAAACATCAAAATAGTAATATATCGCTGTGAAAATAGTAACCTAGCACTAGTAAATATTGATGTCGCCGTTGAAATAGTAACCGATCGGCAGTACAATAACCCAATCTAACCTATCACCAGTAAAACCCCTAACCTATCGTTGTCAAAATAGTAACCTGGCGCCAATATAAAACTAACCTATCACCAGTAAAACCCTAACCTATCGTTGTTGAAATAGTAACCTAGTGCCAATAGAAAACTAACCTATCACCAGTAAAACCCTAACCTATCGTTATCAAAATAGTAACCTAACACCAATATAAAACTAACCTATCACAGCAAAAACCCTAACCTATCGTTATCAAAATAGTAACCTAACACCAATATAAAACTAACCTATCACAGCAAAAACCCTAACCTATCGTTATCAAAATAGTAACCTAACACCAATATAAAACTAACCTATCACAGCAAAAACCCTAACCTATCGTTATCAAAATAGTAACCTAACACCAATATAAAACTAACCTATCACAGCAAAAACCCTAACCTATCGTTATCAAAATAGTAACCTAACACCAATATAAAACTAACCCATCACAGCAAAAACCCTAACCTATCGTTATCAAAATAGTAACCTAGCACCAATATAAAACTAACCTATCACAGCAAAAACCCTAACCTATCGTTATCAAAATAGTAACCTAGCACCAATATAAAACTAACCTATCACAGCAAAAACCCTAACCTATCGTTGTCAAAATAGTAACCTAACACCAATATAAAACTAACCTATCACAGCAAAAACCCTAACCTATCGTTGTCAAAATAGTAACCTAGCACCAATATAAAACTAACCTATCACAGCAAAAACCCTAACCTATCGTTGTCAAAATAGTAACCTAACACCAATATAAAACTAACCTATCACCAGTAAAACCCTAACCTATCATTGTTTAAATAGTAACCTAGCACCAATATAAAACTAACCTATCACCAGTAAAACCCTAACCTATCATTGTTTAAATAGTAACCTAGCGCCAATATAAAACTAACCTATCACCAGTAAAACCCTAACCTATCGTTGTTTAAATAGTAACCTAGCACCAATATAAAACTAACCTATCACCAGTAAAACCCTAACCTATCGTTGTTTAAATAGTAACCTAGCGCCAATAGAAAACTAACCTATCACCAGTAAAACCCTAACCTATCGTTGTTTAAATAGTAACCTAGCGCCAATATAAAACTCACCTATCACAAGTAAAACCCTAACCTATCGTTGTTTAAATAGTAACCTAGCACCAATATAAAACTAACCTATCACCAGTAAAACCCTAACCTATCGTTGTTTAAATAGTAACCTAGCGCCAATATAAAACTAACCTATCACCAGTAAAACCCTAACCTATCGTTGTTTAAATAGTAACCTAGCACCAATATAAAACTAACCTATCACCAGTAAAACCCTAACCTATCATTGTTGAAATAGTAACCTAGCGCCAATATAAAACTAACCTATCACCAGTAAAACCCTAACCTATCGTTGTCAAAATAGTAACCTAGCGCCAATAGAAAACTAACCCATCACCAGTAAAACCCTAACCTATCGTTGTCAAAATAGTAACCTATCACCAGTAAAACCCTAACCTATCGTTGTCAAAATAGTAACCTAGCGCCAATATAAAACTCACCTATCACCAGTAAAACCATAACCTATTGTCAAAATAGTAACCTAGCGCCAATAGAAAACTAACCCATCACCAGTAAAACCCTAACCTATCAATATCAAAATACAAAACTGTCCTCAATATATCACCAATGAAACTAACCTATCATTGTTGAAATGGTATACCTTTCGCTGATATATTGGTAACCTTACGCCGATAAAATGTTAACCTATTGTCGCTAAAATTTTAACCTATTAGTATTAAAATAGTGAAGATTTATTTATAGATTAACCTAACGCGGCTTTAAAATAATGGATTGTTGAATCTGTCGCTACTAAAATTGTCGCCCATCACTACTTAGAATGGTAACCTCATACTGCGAAAATAGTAACTGATATAGTAGCCCGTCACCACTGAAATATTACCATAGCCTATTACCAGTGAAATGCCAACCCATCACCGCTCATAATTGTAACTACTTGTCGCGTAATTAGTTAATAAATATTCATAAATTAACAAAACTTCATCTTAACCCGGTAGCAGCGACGGGCCAAATTTGTGGCTTAACCATGTAGCAGCGACAGGCCAAATTTGTGCCATGATATAAACCCCCCAAAATAGATGATACATAATCTGATCACAAATGCTTTGATATATATTATGAAATGGTTTGTGTGAGGGGAGATTTTTACTCATTTTTCTCGCTTGGAGGGACCATTAAGAAACATGATCCCCGCTGCTACCGGGTTAATTTATTGTCACTGAAATTCTAATCTAACACCACTAATGTAGCTAAGAATTTACCGTTTACTGTTGATGAGGTTTCGAGCCCCAGTCGGCCGCCATAGCAGTGCTCCATTTTAAACATTCACTCCATCACTGCAAAGATAGTAACCCATTTCTGTGTGTGACCCCATTTATTTAGTTTTGTTATATCTCTCTTTATTGCTACTCTGAGTCTTCTTTTTTACTGGTGTTAATGTTATAGCTTGGAGTGTCCAGTCTTGTTCAACTTCTATATTTTCCTTTATAACCAGGAATGTTTCTTGCACTCGTGACTGATTTATTGTTGTTGTTGTTGGTTTTGTGTTGAAATTAGTAATGTATTCACTATTTACTCAGCATTTATGGACCATTTATTCAGCTTTTATTCACCATTTATTCAGCTTTTATTCACCATTTATTCAGCTTTTACTCACCATTTATTCAGCTTTTACTTGCCATTTATTCACCATTCATTCAGCTTTTATTCACCATTTATTCAGCTTTTATTCACCATTTATTCAGCTTTTATTTACCATTTATTCAACTTTTATTCACCATTTATTCAGCTTTTACTCACCATTTATTTAGCTTTTATTCACCATTTATTCAGCTTTTATTCACCATTTATTCAGCTTTTACTCACCATTTATTCAGCTTTTATTCACCATTTATTCAGCTTTTATTCACCATTTATTCAGCTTTTACTCACCATTTATTCAGCTTTTATTCACCATTTATTCAGCTTTTATTCACCATTTATTTAGCTTTTATTCACCATTTATTCAGCTTTTACTCACCATTTATTCAGCTTTTATTCACCATTTATTCAGCTTTTATTCACCATTTATTCAGCTTTTATTCACCATTTATTCAGCTTTTACTCACCATTTATTTAGGTTTTACTTGCCATTTATTCACCATTCATTCAGCTTTTATTTACCATTTATTCAGCTTTTATTCAACATTCAGCTTTTATTCACCATTTATTCAGCTTTTATTCACCATTTATTCAGCTTTTATTCACCATTTATTCAGCTTTTATTCACCATTTATTCAGCTTATATTCACCATTTATTCAGCTTTTATTCACTATTTATCCAGCTTTTATTCACCATTTATTCAGCTTTTATTCACCATTTATCCAGCTTTTATTCACCATTTATTCAGCTTTTATTCACCATTTATTCAGCTTTTATTCATCATTTATTCAGCTTTTATTAATCATTTATCTAGCTTTTATTCACCATTTATTCACTTTTATTCACCATTTATTCAGCTTTTATTCACCATTTATTCAGCTTTTATTTACCATTTATTCACCTTTTATTCACCATTTATTCAGCTTTTATTCATCATTTATTCAGTTTTTATTCATCATTTATTCAGCTTTTATTCATCATATATTCAGCTTTTATTCACCATTCAGCTTTTATTCATCATTTATTCAGCTTTTATTCACCATTTATTCAGCTTTTATTCACCATTTATTCAGCTTTTATACACCATTTATTTAGCTTTTATTCACCATTTATCCAGCTTTTATTCACCATTTATTCAGCTTTTATTCACCATTTATTCAGCTTTCATTCACCATTTATTCAGCTTTTATTCACCATTTATTCAGCTTGTATTCACCACTTATTCAGCTTGTATTCACCATTTATTCAGCTTGTATTCACCATTTATTCAGCTTTTATTCACCATTTATTCAGCTTTTATTCACCATTTATTCAGCTTTTATTCACCATTTATTCAGCTTTTATTCACCATTTATTCAGCTTTTATTCACCATTTATTCAGCTTTTATTCACCATTTATTCAGCTTTTATTCACCATTTATTCAGCTTTTATTCACCATTTATTCAGCTTTTATTCACCATTTATTCAGCTTGTATTCACCATTTATTCAGCTTTTATTCACCATTTATTCAGCTTTTATTCATCATTTATTCAGCTTTTATTCATCATTTATTCAGCTTTTATTAATCATTTATTTAGCTTTTACTCACCATTTATTCAGCTTTTATTAATCATTTATTCAGCTTTTACTCACCATTTATTCAGCTTTTATTCACCATATATTTAGCTTTTACTAACCATATATTTACCTTTTACTCACCATATATTCAACTATGGAGAAACGAAACTTTCCAACTTTCTCAAATGCCCCAACCATTGCAACCTTCTCTGTGCTAATCCTTCCTCTATTTCTAACACCTCCAAGTCTTGTGTCACTGTTCCTCTCTATGTTCTCCTCGGTCTTCCAGCTGGTCTTCTTTCTGACACCTTCATTTCCTCCGCCATCCATCTCCTCTCACATGACCCGAACCGTTGGAACCTTCTCTGTCAAGTCTCTCTGCTTCTCCTGTCCCTCCAACACTTCAGGACGATCCAGGGGGCGGATTCAGAAAAGAGGGTGAAAGTCCGAGGATGTAACTCTCTACAGCGTTTAGACTTACCTTCTCTGTCTCACTCTCTCCTGTATATCTTTCAAAACACAACACACATCCACTACTGCCCCAATAACCTTCTCTGTCTCACTCTCTCCTGTATATCTTTCAAAACACAACACACATCCACTACTGCCCCAATAACCTTCTCTGTCTCACCCTCTCCTGTATCTCTTTCAAAACACACCACACATCCACTAATGCCCCAATAACCTTCTCTGTCTCACTCTCTCCTGTATATCTTTCAAAACACACCACACATCCACTAATGCCCCAATAACCTTCTCTGTCTCACTCTCTCCTGTATATCTTTCAAAACACACCACACATCCACTAACGCTCCAATAAATCAATCAATCAACAGTCTAGACACCTAATATTGCTCCCTTTATTGTCATTACCGTCATTTTGTATACTCCCCGTAATGTGATTGTTTCCCTTCGTGTTTCAGAAATAGCGCGCGACTTCCTTCATCGAACGACAAATTACCATGTTGTGGCTGGTCTGATGTCCCCGGTGCATGACAAGTATGGCAAGGAGGTGAGTAGCAGCAGTAGTAATAGTAGTAGTAGTGGTAGTAGAGGTAGAAGTAGGAAGATCATTAGCCTACATCACATAAAAATACAGAATCACACCCACACCCACAGTCACCTTTTGCCCTGAAGCTGCTCCCATTGATGCAAAAGTACAGAACCAAACCCACAGTATTAGCACCCCCTTTTTTTTCTCTCGTGGTTTTGCCTTTCGAGCTGCTTCCGTTGACATCAAGAATAAAAATATAGAATCACACCCACAGTCACCCCACAGCACCTTCCTCCGCAGGGTCTGGTGAGCGCGACGGACCAGGTTCAGATGCTGCGCCTTGCCCTCAACTCCTCTTTTTTTTTCTTGTGTTTTTTGCCTTTCAAGCTGTTTCCGTTGACGTCAAGACTAAGAATACAGAATCACACCCACAGTATTAGCACCCATTATTTTTTTTCTTGTGTTTTTGCCTGTCGAGCCGCTTCCATTGACGTCAAAATTAAAAATACAGAATCACACCCACGCCCACAGAGTCACCCCACAGCACCTTCCTCCGCAGGGTCTGGTGAGCGCGACGGACCGGGTTCAGATGCTGCGCCTGGCCCTCAACTCCTCAGCCTGGGTGCACGTCAGCGAGTGGGAGACACACCAGGACGAATGGACGCCCACGCGGGAGGTTCTGCAATACCACCAGGTGTGTGGGGGGGCGGGGACATTGGGGGGAAGGGGGGTGAGAGAGAGAGAGAGAGAGAGAGAGAGAGAGAGTGGAGGTGAGAAGTGGAGAAGAGAAAAGGTGAGGTAAGGGAAGGAAGGGAGAGAAGAGAGAAAATGGGGGTATGTACTGGAGGAACGGAGGGGGGAGGGAGAGAGAGAGGGAGAGAAGAGGTGGATTAGTAAGTGAATGGATGGAAGGAAAAGAGAGAGGGAGAGAGAGAAAAGGGAGGTACGTACTGGAGGAACGGAGGGGGGAGGGAGAGAGAAAGGGAGAGAAGAGGTGGATTAGTATGTGAATGGGTGGAAGAAAATGTGGAATGAGGGAAGGAATAGAGAAAAGAAGAGAAACGGGGAGACATCTACAGAGGGAAGGGGAGAAAGGGAGAGAGAGAGAAGGGATGGGTCAGTAAGAGAATGGGTGCTGCCAGGCTGAGTGGGGGAAGGAAACATGGAATAGGTGAAGGAAGAGAGAGAGAAAGAGGGAGACATCTGCAGAGGGAAGGAGAGAGAGAGAGAAGGGGTGGGTCAGTCTGCTGGGGTGAGTGAGATGAGGAAACACATGGGGTGAGTGAAGGGAGGGAATGGAGGGAGGCTATGGGGGTGAGAGGCGGGAAGGAGTAAGGGAGAGAGAGAAAGGAAATGCATAAGGGCTGAGAGAGGAAGGGAAGGAGTAAGGGAGGGAGAGAGTAATGGTTGAGAGAGGAAGGGAAAGCATAAGGGTTGAGAGAGGATGGGAGGGAGAGGAAGGAAGGAGGAAGGGAAGGAGAGATGAAACTAGACCCTTTGCTGGAGCAGGATGGAGTACACTAACACCAGACAGAGGACCAGGTGGAGAGGTGGAATTAAAACCTTTGCTGGAGCAGGATGGAGTACACTAACACCAGACAGAGGACCAGGTGGAGAGGTGGAATTAGAACCTTTGCCAGAACACACACACACACGCACAGTTTTGCACATTGCTTATCTTATTTGTATGCCTCAAGACCCAAATTGGTGTTTATTTATAGTTATTTATCTTTATTTAGTGGGTACGTTCAGGTCTCTCTCTCTCTCTCTCTCTCTCTCTCTCTCTCTCTCTCTCTCTCTCTCTCTCTCTCTCTCGACAGCATCTTTTTAACCCAGAATAGAACAAAACATTGGCAAATTAGTGTTTTGGCGGCTTCTTATCTTCAGTTCGCTTCCTTGCGCCTTGTGAGTTGGCTGGACTTTGTTATTTTTTCGTTGGGACATGAAACCGAAGCTAAAATTACATGCTCTTTAAGTTATGTGGAGAAATGTTAGTAAAGTTATGTGGAGAAATGTTAGTATGGAGGAGTCATGGTTTAGTTTGCCTTGGTAAAGAAAAAAGGTGATAGATGACAGTAGTAGTAATTGTAGTAGTAGTAGTAGTAGTAGGAGGTGGGATGTGTGTGTGTGTGTGAGAGAAATATATATGAGGTACCTTAGATTGTCATATATTATCAAACTCTTTCATTCTCTCTTCCTCCCTCTCTCTCTCTCTCTCTCTCTTTCTCACTAAGGGTAACAAGGGCTGTGTATAGGGTGTCTCAGGGGCTTGCTAAGGGTGTGTACCATGGAGGTGGAATTGGTGGAGTCGACATCACCCCAATTAACCCGGTAGCAGCAGGGATCATGTTTCTTAATGGTCCGTCCAAGCGAGAAAAATGAGAAAAAATCACCCCTCACACAAACCATTTTATAATATATATCAAAGCATTTGTGATCAGATTATGTATCATTTATTTTGGGGGGTTTCTATCATGGTACAAATTTGGCCCGTCGCTGCTACACAGTAAAGCCACAAATTTGGCCCATCATTGCTGCACGGTAAAGCCACAAATTTGGCCCGTCGCTGCTACACGGTAAAGCCACAAATTTGGCCCATCATTGCTGCACGGTAAAGCCACAAATTTGGCCCGTCGCTGCTACACGGTAAAGCCACAAATTTGGCCCATCGCTGATGCATGGTAAAGCCACAAATTTGGCCCGTCGCTGCTACACGGTAAAGCCACAAATTTGGCCTGTCACTGCTACACGGTAAAGCCACAAATTTGGCCCGTCGCTGCTACACAGTAAAGCCACAAATTTGGCCCGTCGCTGCTACACGGTAAAGCCACAAATTTGGCCCATCGTTGCTGCAATGGTAAAGCCACAAATTTGGCCCATCGCTGCTACACGGTAAAGCCACAAATTTGGCCCATCGCTGCTACACGGTAAAGCCACAAATTTGGCCCATCGCTGCTGCACGGTAAAGCCACAATTTGGTCTGTCGCTGCTACGGTAAAGCCACAAATTTGGCCCATCGCTGCTACGGTAAAGCCACAATTTGCGTCGCTGCTACACTGTAAAGCCACAAATTTGGCCCGTCGCTGCTACACGGTAAAGCCACAAATTTGGCCCGTCGTTGCTACACAGTAAAGCCACAAATTTGGCCCATCGCTGCTACATGGTAAAGCCACAAATTTGGCCCGTCGCTGCTACACAGTAAAGCCACAAATTTGGCCCATCGCTGCTACACAGTAAAGCCACAA
The DNA here is from genome assembly GCF_024679095.1 of Eriocheir sinensis. Classification (NCBI taxonomy): domain Eukaryota; kingdom Metazoa; phylum Arthropoda; class Malacostraca; order Decapoda; family Varunidae; genus Eriocheir; species Eriocheir sinensis. The sequence goes on from NC_066565.1 coordinate 3,261,192, forward strand.
ATTTGGCCCGTCGCTACACAGTAAAGCCACAAATTTGGCCCGTCGCTGCTACACGGTAAAGCCACAAATTTGGCCCGTCGCTGCTACACGGTAAAGCCACAAATTTGGCCCGTCGCTGCTACACAGTAAAGCCACAAATTTGGCCCGTCGCTGCTACACAGTAAAGCCACAAATTTGGCCCATCGCTGCTACACAGTAAAGCCACAAATTTGGCCCGTCGGTGCTACACAGTAAAGCCACAAATTTGGCCCGTCGGTGCTACACAGTAAAGCCACAAATTTGGCCCGTCGGTGCTACCGGGTTAAGTGAATCTGCCCGAGCTGTCATTTTTACGGCCAGGTGTCAGGTGTTGTCAGGTCAGGCTCCCTCTTATTGGGCTCGGCCAGGCTCGCCCACCCCCATCTTTTGGCCGTAAATTTGACAGTTCGTCGGCTTCACCTCAACGAATGGGATTAGCGGGCCGTGTCGACTCCACCAATTCTACCTCCAGGGTGTGTACTCCTCCTCCAAGGCCACAGTGAGAGGGATCCAGTCCACATTCCATGCCCTCACATTCCAGCCACTGACGAAAAGTGCTAAAAATGTGGCTTTATTCCATATTTGTCTTTTTTGCTCCTGACTGCCGCCTCCCCTGTGTAAAAGAACCTATACTTACCTCCCTCGTACCTGTTCCTTTGGGGTATTTGTACAGCTGGCCACACACGCTCAGGCTGGCCTACAGTGGGCGGAGCTATATGGGGCCAGAGCATGCATGGGGCTGAATTTGCTCCGGCCCGGCCTCATGAAGCGGCCTGGGGAAATTCAGTGTGTGTATGAAAATCTGTGAGGCATGGCCGGACGCTGCCAGCACGGCTTTGAGGTACCCATGAAAACAATCCATCACAGACTTTTTTTTTTTTTTTTTTTTTTTACATCAGAGGACACGGCTCAAGGGCAATAAAAAGAGTACAAAAAAAAAGGTCGCTACTCGCGCTCCTATAAAAGATAAAAGTAAAGAGCAGCCAAAAGAGAGGTCAATTTTGGGTGGAGTCCAGTAAAATTTCTGACATTTGGGTGGACGGAAAACATTGGAATGACTTTATTGACTCACACGCAATAGGCAATAGCTGCAGTAGGCTGTGACATAAAAAACAAAACAACAACAAAAAAAAGGTCCAAGTATGTTGTGGAGCGTAAAACAAAAACTGCACACACAGCCACACTATGCAGGGCCACGTCAGAGAGCGGCTCCATGATGGCACTGACGAGGCCCAACAGAGGGTGACAGTAGTGCTCTGGCCGCCTGTGCATGTTGGAACACGTCTGGTCATCAAGGCCCTACCCCGAGTTCATATTTTTTTTTTTTACAACAAAGAAGACAGCTCAAGGGCACAAAAAAAGGAAAAAATAATAAAAAAAAGCCCGCTACTCGGCTTTCCGGTACCCTATGCCCCTGTCCAGCGAGGAGTGAATGGGTACCAGGTATTAATCAGAGGTTGTGTCCCATCTCCTGGGGTCTGTTCCCTTTTATAATTCCTTTCCCTTCTGTCCCTCTCCGGCATATGACCACATGTTGCGCCGACTGAACGAAACTTTCCAAACTTTTCCCGCTACTCGGCTGGTTGGATTTGCTCAAAACTATACAAATGTCAGGTCGTCCTTTGTGTCCTGTATGCCTCAGTTCCTTTCTCATCTATGTATTAACCCCAGCAGCCTTGTGGTTGTTGAGGGCTTCTCCACACCCGTCTCCGTGTCACAGTTCAGAGTGGACCCAAACTGGACACTCCCCTTTGGCCAGTACAGAGACAGACAGCCCTGGTGCTCCTCATTGTTACACTCTTGTTGTCCATATTTATCCTCTCAATGGTGAAGAATATTGTTACCACTGGAATGAAAGCTTTGGAATGACAGTTTTGCTCAAGGCGAATGCAAGAACTAAGCTGAATGCTGCTGTTACTGTGCCCAGGATGACAAGCTGAAAGGAGGCGGGAGGAGAGAGGAAGGGGAGGAGGAGAGAAAGAGAGAGAGAAAGGTGAGAGGCAAAGCTGGAGAGGGAATAGTCAAAGCCTCCTCTTTATCTCCCTCCCTCCATCCCTCCCACTGCTCTCTCTCCCCCCTCCCATCCTTCTCCTCCTCCCCCTCTCCTTGTCCCTCCATCCCTCCGCCTCACAGAGTTTAATTAAGTCCACCCTGCGCTCCGCCGCCAAACACACATCACAACACCGGGGAAGGGTAGGCACCCCCCACCCCCCATCATACACCCATCATCACTAACTCAACTTTTTATTATTGCATGCACGGCCTTCCAGCTGCACTTTGGCTCACGTGTCTAGTACTGCCTCTCCTCCCACATGTAGAGTAGCCTCAGCAAAGTGATGCCTTTTGACCATAAACTCCTAACCTGGCTCACTGAGGGAGGAGAAGTGGTGTTGTCTGCCCAGAGCTGTCAGTGTGGTCTGGAGGGCTGGCTGTGCTGTGCCTGGGACAACATGATGCACAGCACTGCTTGCCTGCCTGTCTGGCTTTGTATGACCTGCTCTCCTGCAGGTGTTTTGTTACTTACCTGTTAAGTGCATGTTGGTGTGGTGTGGTAGCATGTTGCATGACTGTAATGATGTGTGACCCACAGCCTGGAGTCTCTGCCACTCACACCTGGTGTGCACAGTTCTGCTGTTCCTCCTTGAGACTCACGTCACTGCTGTGTGTGTGCTGTGCTGCCACCACCAGTAAACTTACAGCTTATCAAACACATTTTATGAGCATTGTACAGAAGCACAGCCTCAATGCTTTCCTGCTCCTGTCGGCACCATTGCGCGTGGGGTGTAACACACCCTCTGCGCTGCCCTCACAGCCCACTGGCTGTCTATCCGTCACCCTGATAGCATTGCTTCACCACCTCAGGTTGTTTCTTTAAGGCTCACCAGCTTCTCATGTCTACAAGCATGTGTGTTCGTGCCAGACACTGGCAGTGTGGTGCACGCAGGGAACTGGAGCACCACGGTCAGGGCGACGGTGTGGCCGCCAGGGACGTGTGAGGCAGCTGGGGGGGGCAGCTTCACGCCGTTCATAATGCCAACACAGTCCAGGCGCACTCACTGATGATGCTTCTGTATTAATCATAAAATGTATGAAATTTACATTTAAATCTTTGTTATTGTATATTTTCACTTGGTTGCTAAATGCAGTCAAGCCTATTACTATAATTCTTTATGGAAGTATCAAATTCAATTCTCACAACAATGAATTTATTGGTCTTTGACACGAACTGGGGTTTTTGCATAATGCCAACAGCCTGCATCATACTCAATGCTGTGATGCTGCTGCTGTGATACTAAGCACATCCCTCTACTTCTCTGCTGTGGTGTGTGTGTGTGTGTGTGTGTGGTTGGTTCCCTCCTGTTCATTCTTCAGGCCGTGGCAGGTCAGCTTGCCATACATTTTCCCACTTACATAGTTTTTCCTACTATGGGTTTTGCAACTTAAAGGCCTCGCATATTTTCTATTCCACTCAAAGTTTCATTTGTCGCGCCTTGCCGCTGGTGGTGGGGCTGTGTGTGTGTGTGTGTGTGTGTGTGTGTGTGTGTGTGTGTGTGTTGTAACATATGGTGGTCTTAACTCCTCTCTCCCTTCCTCTGGTTTTAGCGTAGAAACATATTAGGGTGTTGTGTGTGTTGGTGTTGTAAATATTCACAGCCGTCACCATCATAATACTGTCATCACCACCACCACCACTGTCCCTTCCTAATCACATCAACACTGGCCCTTCTTTAACCATCACTATACCACCACTATCATTGTCATCATCCCCATCATCTTCATCACTAGGGCACAGTTATTTATTTTTATTATCATCATCATCATTTTTGTACAGGTCATTCTCACTACTAATGCAACATACTTAACACTTTTTTTGGTGTATAGTAAAGTGATGACAAGCCTTTTTTTTGTATATAATATTTTACATTCACTCTAACAAACCTCAAACTCATTATGCAGTTGTCACTCATTCTTGTATTCATTCATTCTCATTCATTCATTCCCATTCACACATTATCATTCATTCATTATCATTCACTCATTCTCATTCACTCATTCTCATTCACTCATTCATCCATTCTCATTCATTCATTCTCATTCACACATTCTCATTCATTCATTATCATTCACTCATTCTCATTCACTCATTCTCATTCATTCATTCATTCTCATTCACTCATTCTTGTATTCATTCATTCTCATTCACTCATTCTTGTATTTATTCATTCTCATTCACTCATTCTTTCATTCATTCATTCTCATTCACTCATTCTTTCATTCATTCATTCTCATTCACTCATCCTCATTCACTCATTCTCATTCATTCATTTTCATTCATTCATTCTCATTCACTCATTCTTGTATTCATTCATTCTCATTCATTCTCATTCACTCATTCTTGTATTCATTCATTCTCATTCATTCTCATTCACTCATTCTTGTATTCATTCATTCTCATTCATTCATTCTCATTCACTCATTCTTGTATTCATTCATTCTCATTCATTCTCATTCACTCATTCTTGTATTCATTCATTCTCATTCATTCTCATTCACTCATTCTTGTATTCATTCATTCTCATTCATTCTCATTCACTCATTCTCATTCACTCATTCTTGTATTCATTCATTCTCATTCATTCTCATTCATTCATTCTCATTCACTCATTCTTGTATTCATTCATTCTCATTCATTCTCATTCTCATTCATTCTCATTCACTCATTCACTCATTCATTCATCTTTCTGTTTTCTCACAATCCGTTCATCCCTATCCTCTCCTATCCTTCTTCTTCTATCCTACCTATCACATTATTCTCATCCCCTCTTCTATCTCCATTTTCTCTCCTTCCATGTCTTTCTGATTATACATTATCTTTTTTTCTTTTCCTTCTCTCCACCTCTTCTATCCTATCCTCTCCTATCCTTCTTCTACCTATCACATTATTCTCATCCCCTCTTCTATCTCCATTTTCTCTCCTTCCATGTCTTTCTGTTCAAACCTTTTATCTTTTTTTCTTTCTCTCCATCTCTTCATTCCTATCCTCTCCTATCCTTCTTCTATCCTGTCTATCACATTATCCTCATTCCCTCTTCTATCTCCCTTCCATATCTTTCTTTTCTTATCTTTTATCTTCCTTTCCTCTTCTTCCATTTTCATTATCTAACATATCACATCATTGGTCGTTATCTCTCTCTCTCTCTCTCTCTCTCTCTCTCTCTCTCTCTCTCTCTCTCTCTCTCTCTCTCTCTCTCTCTCTCTCTCTCTCTCTCTCTCCTCTTCTTCTTATCTTCTACTTCACATCTACCTTTTTTTTCCTCTCCACCCCCATCTTCCTCTCCCTATCCTCCTTTCTCTATCCTACATACTCCATTATTCTCATTCTTACTCTCCCTGTCGTTCTTTTCCTATCCTTCTCTGTCTCTCCTTCTTCATCTCTCCTCTTTTTTCCCTCTCTATCCACCCCATCTTCCTCTGCCTATCCTCCTTTATCTATCCCACTTATTCCATTATTCTCATTCTTACTCTCCTTGTCGTTCTTTCCTATCCTTCTCTGTCTCTCCTTCTACATCTCTCCCCTTTTTTTCTTTTTTCCCTCTCTCTCCACCACATCTTCCTCTCCCTATCCTCCTTTCTCTATCCCACTTATTCCATTATTCTCATTCTTACTCTCTCCGTCTTTCTTTCCTATCCTTCTCTGTCTCTCCCTCTACATCTTTCCTCTTTTTTCCCTCTATCCACCCCCATCTTCCTCTCCCTATCCTCCTTTCTCTATCCTATGTATTTCATTATTCTCATTCTCACTCTCCCCGTCGTTCTTTTCCTGTCCTTCTCTGTCTCTCCTTCTACATCTTTCCTCTTTGTTTCCCTCTCTATCCACCCCCATTTTCCTCTCCCTATCCTCCTTTCTCTATCCTATGTCTTCAATTATTCTCATTCTCACTCTCCCCGTCGTTCTTTCCTATCCTTCTCTGTCTCTCCTTCTACATCTTTCCTCTCTTTCCCGTCTCTCTCCATCCCCATCTTCCTCTCCCTATCCTCCTTTCTCTATCCAACATACTCCATTATTCTCATTCCTACTCTCTCTGTCTTTCTTTCCTATCCTTCTCTGTCTCTCCTTCTACATCTCTCCTCTTTTTTTCCTCTCACATCCATCCCCTTGTTTCCTTTCTCTCCTGAAATCCTTTTTCTCCATATTCCATTGTTCATCGCCACCTCACACTATCCCTGCCCTCTTTTCCTATCCTTCTCTATCCTTAATTCACTTTTTTCATCTGTTTTTTCCCTTATAATCACATCCATCACCTTGTTTTCCTTTCTCTCCACCCTGAAATCCTCCTCCATATTCCACTGTTCATTGCTGCCTCACACTATCCTTGCCCCCCTTTCCTATCCTTCTCTATCCTTAATTCACTTTTTTCATCTGTTTTTTCCCTTATAATCACATCCATCACCTTGTTTTCCTTTCTCTCCACCCTGAAATCCTCCTCCATATTCCACTGTTCATTGCTGCCTCATTCTATCCTTGCCCTCCTTTCCTATCCTTCCCTATCCTTTAATTCACTTTTTTCATCTGTTTTTTCCCTTATAATCACATCCATCACCTTGTTTTCCTTTCTCTCCACCCTGAAATCCTCCTCCACCTCCTCTTCCACCCTACATATTCCACTGTTCATCGCTGCCACACACTCCCCACCCCCCTTTCCTATCCTTTATTTACTTTTTTCATCTGTTTTTCCTCTTATAATCACATCCATCACCTTGTTTTCCCTCTCTCTCCACCTCCTCTTCCATCATACATATTCCATTATCCATCGCCACCTCACACTCCCCGCCCCCCTTTCCTATCCTTCCCTATCCTTCCCGCTGCAGGAGTTAATAGATTCGATGGTGAACGGCAACGTGGACCCGACGGTGAAGCGACAGCGCGTGGACGGCAGCACGGCCTGGCTGACGCACCTCTCAGGCTCCACCGACACTGTCACCATCAAGCTGCTTTGTGGTGCTGACCTGTTGGAGTCCTTCGCCAAGCCGGGCCTGTGGAAGGATGAGGATGTAAGGAGTGTGCCGTTTGTGTGTGTGTGTGTGTGTGTGTGTGAGCGTTTGTTTTGGTTTGTGTGAGTGTGTGAGCGTTTGTGTGTGTGTGTGTGTTTGTTTTGGTTTGTGAGTTTTTTTTTTACGACAAAGGAGACAGCTCAAGGGCACACAAAAAAAAAAGGAAACAATAATAAAAAAAAAGCCCGCTACTCGCTGCTGTTTATTTATGTTTGTGTATGTGTGTATGAGCATTTGTTTTTGTTTGTGTGAGTGTGTGTGTGTGTGTGTGTGTTTATGGTCTTGTAATCTGTCTAGTTTTATCTTATTGAAAGGATAGCTATGTAAGGGAGTGTGGCATTTGTGTGTGTGTGTGTGTGTGTGTGTGTGTGAGTGAGCATTTGTTTTTGTTTGTGTGTGTGTGTGTGTTTATGGTCTTGTAATCTGTCTAGTTTTATCTTATTGAAAGGATATCCTCACCCTATCCTCCTTTTCCCATCCTACATATTCCTTTATTCTCATTCCTACTCTCCCTGTCGTTCTTTCCTATCCTTCCCTGTCTTTCCTTTTACATGATTCACTTTTCTCCTCTCTCTCCTTCCCCTGTATCCTCACCCTATCCTCCTTTTCCCATCCCACATATTCCTTTATTCTCATTCCTACTCTCCCTGTCGTTCTTTCCTATCCTTCCCTGTCTTTCCTTTTTCACTTTTCTCCTCTCTCTCCTTCCCCAGTATCCTCACCCTATCCTTTTCCCATCCCACATATTCCTTTATTCTCATTCCTACTCTCCCTGTCATCCTTTCCTATCCTTCCCTGTCTTTCCTTTTTCACTTTTCTCCTCTCTCTCCTTCCCCAGTATCCTCACTCTATCCTCCTTTTTCCATCCCACATATTCCATTCTCATTCAGTTCCTCCTCCTCTAAACAGATTGAGGCGCTGGTCGGAAAGTTCGGTCTGGTGGTCATCACGCGAGAAGGAAGCAACCCGTACAAGTTCATCTACGAGTCCGATGTGTTGACCCGGCACCAGGTGAGCGCGCATGTGTGTGTGTGTGTTTGTGTATGTGTGTTTTGTCTGTCGCTCGTAATTCTTCCGCTAGATACGTATTTTTTCTAGTATAATGATTTTTTTTTCTTGTTTTGGGGAAAGGAAAGAGGGAAAAAACAACCATAACATTTTTATTCAGTTTCTGCTAGACATATTTTTTTAGTACAATGATTTATTTATTTATTTATTTATTTATTTATTTTTTGGAAAGGAAGGGGGAAAAACAACTGTAACATTTTTATTCAATTTGGATGACGAGTTAAGTGTTAATTTTTAGTGTGTGTGTGTGTGTGTGTGTGTGTGTGTGTGTGTGTGTGTGTGTGTGTGTGTATTTACCTAGTTGTGAAATCCAGGAAAAGAGTCGTACTAGGCTCGTGCTGTCCCGTCTCCATAAAGCTTATTATCCAGTTTGGCTTTAAATTCATGAATCGTTTCTGCACACACAGTCTCCTCGTCAAGTCTGTTCCATGTTGTTATGCTTCTGTATGGAAAACTGTATTTCTTGATGTCTCTCCTACAGTCGCTCTTTTTCAATTTCTTATCATTGCCTCGTGTGTGTGTGTGTGTGTTCTTTTTCATCAGTATTACATATGCAGTCTCTCTCTCTCCCATCCTCTTCCTTAACTTACCTAACCTAACCTAACCTGACTTGACCTGACCTGTAGCCTACCCTGACTTTCTAATAATCTCTTCCATTCAGATCAAGTACAAAGCTAGATTAATTTTTTTTCTCTCTCTCTCTCTCTCTCTCTCTCTCTCTCTCTCTCTCTCTCTCTCTCTCTCTCTCTCTCTCTCTCTCTCTCTCTCTCTCTCTCTCTCTCTCTCTCTCTCTCTCTCTCTCTCTCTCTCTCTCTCTCTCTCTCTCTCTCTCTCTCTCTCTCTCTCTCTCTCTCTCTCTCTCTCTCTCTCTCGAAAACTAATCCTCTCCCCTTCTTCCTCTTTTCCTCTCTTTCCTCCTCTCTCCTCCACCAAACAACTAACCCCCCCACCCTCTCTCTCCCTCTCCTCCACAGCGCAACATCCACATCGTGACGGAGTGGATCGCCAACGAGATCTCCTCCACCAAGGTCCGTCGGGCCCTGCGGCGCGGCGACAGCGTCAAGTACTTGGTCCAGGATGCCGTGATTGACTACATCTACAAGAACGCTCTCTTCGACACCCACAACAAGTGAGTCGCCTCGTCCATCCTCTGTGCTGCTGATGATGGTGATGATGATGATGGTGATGGTGTTCTCCTCCTCCTCTTCTTCAGCATCTTCTTCGTGGTCTGCTTCTCCGTCTTCATCCTCTTGCTTTCCTCTTTTTTTTCTTCATTGTTTTCTTGTGATTTGGATGATACGTGATTAAGTTTTTTATCTCTCGCTCTCTCGTTTACTTTATTTCTTCTATTTTTCTTCTTTTTTTTTTTCCTCATTGTTTTTCTTGCGATTTCGATGATACATGATTAAGTTTTTTTATCTCTCTCTCTCTCGTTTACTTTCCTTTCTTCTGTTTTTCTTCTTGTTTTTTTTCTTCATTGTTTTCTTGCGATTTCGATGATACGTGATTAAGTTTTTTTATCTCTCTCTCTCTCGTTTACTTTCCTTTCTTCTGTTTTTCTTCGTTTTTTTCTTCATTGTTTTTCTTGCGATTTCGATGATACGTGATTAATTTTTTTTATCTCTCTCTCTCTCGTTTACTTTATTTCTTCTATTTTTCTTCTTGTTTTTTTTCTTCATTGTTTTTCTTGCGATTTCGATGATACGTGATTAAGTTTTTTTATCTCTCTCTCTCTCGTTTACTTTCCTTTCTTCTGTTTTTCTTGTTTCTTTTCTTCATTGTTTTTCTTGTGATTTGGATGATACGTGATTGAGTTTTTTTATCTCTCTCTCTCTCTCGTTTACTTTACTTTCTTCTGTTTTTCTTCTTGTTTTTTTTCTTCATTGTTTTTCTCTCTCTCTCTCTCTCTCTCGCTTACTCTCCTTTCTTCTATTTTTCTTCTTGTCTTTTTCTTCTTGTTTTTTAATCTCTCGCTCTCTCGCTTACTCTCTTTAATTGTTTGTTTGTTTTTAATGAACAAATGAAGTAATGCATTTGATTGCCTCCTATTCCTCCTCCTCCCTTTCTTCCTCCTCCTCCTTTTCTTCCCCTCCTCATTCTCTTCTTCCTAAGCCTCATCCTCCTTCCCTTTGCTTCCTCTTCCTCCTCCTCATCTTCCTATTCCTCGTTCATATTGTGAGTATCAGAGAGAGAGAGAGAGAGAGAGAGTGGCAGCGACTCATCTAGGAATCGTCAGGTTACAAGTGGGATCCTAAAGTGTTGTCTGTGTCTCCTGAGCACCTTAACACTTCTTGCTGTGCTGTGGGTGTGAGAGAGGGAGCCAGCAGTGTAATGTTTGTGAGGATACAAGAGAATGGTCTGTGTGGCACCCTAGAGAAGCAGTCAAGATGAGAAACATGGATAAAGACAAGCTAAAAGAGAAAATTTAAGTCTAGGAGCAGTGAGGTTGTCAAATGAAGGTTAAAGAGCAGAAAGGGCATTGAATAAGGGCCTAAGGGCAGCCATACATGCTCAGGCTGGGTCAGTACAGTGGCCAGAAAGGATCAGTTCCTCAGTGGCCAGCGTGCCGCACACACACACACACACACACACAGGTGGCCTGAGTAAATACTGTCACTGTGGAGCCTCCACGGCATCATCACTGAGCCATTCCCTGCAGACACTGTGCTGAGCATTGTGTAGGTCAATAAAGGCACTCCAAAGTTCTCTGTCTGTCCACATGTCAGACATCTTTTATCTGAGGTGCTCACATGACAGAGTCTGTGACGGGTTATTTTTGTCCACGCCTCCTGGCCCGCCTGAGTGGCCCCACACACATTCAGGCCGTCAGGCCACGGTGGACAGATTTTCAAACACAGACCAACTTTGCTCAGGCTGCCTCTGAGTCCAAGCCAGAGTAAAAACAGCCCCATGCACGTTCTGGCCTGAAGTAAATCCGCCAACTCTGAGCTGGCGTCCAGCCGTGCCTGAGTGTGTCTGGCTGACCTAGGAGCAGTGAGGATGTTCGGGGGAGTCTGAGCACCAGCACTCCCTCATAATACCAGCACAAGCTAGTCATTCAGTCCTCCATCTCAGTAGCCTAAGTTGTTTTATGTGCCTTAAGTTATTCACACTGAACCGATTCTCATTGTACATAGCTTAGTGGTCACTCATTATTATTTTTCTGAGTCGTGTGTGGCTGTGTTGTGCTCGTGTCAGGCCGTCGGGAAGGCTTTGTGTGTTGGTAGGGTTTGCTGATGAGCCTCAGTCTGATCAGGGAGTGAACGGTTGTAAATATTCTTGGCGTTGCCGTCTGTACGTTCAACTGTCAGGTTGAGAAGAGATGAGTAACTTATGAAAATGTTTGTGTAGATAACAGTATGACCAAGTATAAACAACAGGAGTAATGCTCACACTGAACCTGTGCAGCTCAGGCAAAGACTCAAAAATACGTCATAGAGACAAATTGCTGTATTTGCCGGCATCAAAGGCGCACCCCGTATTGAAGTGGTTTTGAAAAAAATCCTGCCCTCTAACAATTTTACTAAGATGTTTTGTTGGTTGTTTCAAGAGGCAGTCAGTGTCACCAAACACCAGCACCACATTGTGCTGCACACACCACACCAACACAACAAACCATGCTGGTGACACCCTGGAGCTGGTGCCTCCCACACCAAGACCAACACACTAACAGTGGCTGCCAGGAGTGTTTTACTTGCCCACAACACAGCCAAGGTGAGGAGGGTATGCTAGGCCATACACCCTTCAATAACAACAACAACAACATCTTACCTGGCCTGAACACTTCCCGCTGGCCAGGGTCGCGCCTGCAGGCACTGCAACATTCGGCAGCCAAATCACAGCCTTTTTTTTTTATTTATTTATTTATTTATTTATTTTTTTTTTTTTTTAGTAAAGTGTGTCTTTGATGGCAGCAAATACGATTCATATGAATAACAGGACTAATACATGTACTTAACCTGTATGGCAAAACACAAAGTTTAGTCTCATTTATTACAATAATATTAATAACATGACTTACACATTCACTGAACTTGTAAAACTTGTAAAGGCAAAAATAATCACCCTTATAAACCACTAAACAGAAACAGGAATAAGGCTTGTACTTAACTTGTGGCACTCTGGCAGAGACACAAGCACCAGTCTTTAGGTCTTTGCTGTCAACTCACCGACAAATAATAAATAAAAATCCTGTATTTTTAGTTGACTTTCTGTTACTTTACCTTATTTTATTAATTGAGTTTTTTGCATCAGACGCGGCCAACGGCAGTGTCCAGAACAGCTTGGGCTCAACAGTTGATTTATTTTGTCTATTTATTTTGTCATTTAATTATTTCACCCACGTTTAACTCATCGCCAAACAGTAAACCCCAAAAAGCCGCAGGAAATTCAGATTGATGCTGATACAAGTTTTTTTTTTTTTTTTTTTGTGTGTGTGTGTGTGTGTGTGTGTGTGTGTGTGTGTGTGTGTGTGTGTGTGTGTGTGTGTGTGTGTGCTCTAGGCATGGTCAGGGCCTTGAAGAAGTACCCAGACCACAAAAAAACACCATATCACCATCAATTTAAATTTCGTGCAGCTCCTTTGGTAACAACATGGCGCCTGCGATGAAGGTGGCCACACACTCCTGTTCTAAGGCTCTGGGGTGAACATTTATTGAAGAGATTCTCTATTCTCTTTTTCTATTACTCTCTCGGTCCCACATGTCCTCTGCGTGTATGAAAACAACACACGAGAAATTAATCAAGACCAGGAGAGGGTATTTGCTGGCTTCCTAGGATGGGATTGAACCCACAACCAGCGTGACAAGAGAGCCACTCCCTACCGACTCGGCGAAAGAGGTACCCCACTGGCTAAGCGGGTTATGGGAGGCTCATTCATCTGGCATAGTCGCCGCACTACAAACAGGTCACATATTGCAACTCACAGGCTTAGATAAGACAAAATTTTATGTGAAACTTATAACATGAAAATGAAGTTGCGTTGCCCATTAGTTAAATGTATCGAGGGAGGCGTTTAGTGCAGACAGGGCGACCAAACCAGTGAAGGCAGTGTTCTGTTTATGGCGGCACATGGCGGCGGCTGAATTCTTGCTGTGTGTTGTGGAGCAAGTTAACCCCTTGACTGTGGATTTCCTACCAGAAGACCTCACCAAGCTACAGGAATGGAACAAAAAGTGGCTGTTACAATTCAATGATGAAAAATGTCGAAGGGGATATCCAGCACACCAATACCACATGGGAAACACTCCACTATCCACCACAGAGACAGAGAAAGACCTGGGAGTGTACGTTACCAGGCTACCAGTGAAGGGATATCCAGCACACCAATACCACATGGGAAACACTCCACTATCCATCACAGAGGCAGAGAAAGACCTGGGAGTGTATGTTACCAGGCTACCAGTGAAGGGATATCCAGCACACCAATACCACTTGGGAAACACTCCACTATCCACCACAGAGGCAGAGAAAGACCTGGGAGTGTATGTTACCAGGCTACCAGTGAAGGGATATCCAGCACACCAATACCACATGGGAAACACTCCACTTTCCATCACAGAGGCAGAGAAAGACTTGGGAGTGTATGTTACCAGGCTACCAGTGAAGGGATATCCAGCACACCAATACCACATGGGAAACACTCCACTATCCACCACAGAGGCAGAGAAAGACCTGAGAGTGTATGTTACCAGCCTACCAGTGAAGGGATATCCAGCACACCAATACCACATGGGAAACACTCCATTATCCACCACAGAGGCAGAGAAAGACCTGGGAGTGTATGTTACCAGCCTACCAGTGAAGGGATATCCAGCACACCAATACCACATGGGAAACACTCCACTATCCACCACAGAGGCAGAGAAAGACCTGGGAGTGTGTGTTACCAGGCTACCAGTGAAGGGATATCCAGCACACCAATACCACATGGGAAACACTCCACTATCCACCACAGAGGCAGAGAAAGACCTGGTACTATATATTACCAGGCTACCAGTGAAAGCCAAATCCATGCCAATCGCAGCGGACGGGTTAAAGCGGTTGATTCATAGGCCTAAAGTTGCGTGATTTGTCTGTCAAACTCGGGTGGCGTGGGTCATGTGGAGTCCGACAGTCACTTTAAAACACGATTTCTCAGAACTATACAAAAGGCAGGTCGCCCCTTTACACTATACGCCTCCAATGTCACTGATTAGAATATCTTAGGCTTATGGGCTATATTTTAAAACATTTTGGCGCTCAAGTTCACCTATTTGACAAGGCTTTCCTAGGAGTTTGGGGCATTTCCAGGAGTAGCTTTATGACCCAGGTGGTAGTTTGACCCTTCTTCTGTACCGTGAACCTAAAGAAACACTCATTAGAACCCAGTTGATGCCCTCTTTGACCTTTAGAAATAATTGATGTGAGAAGCGAAGGTGTCTTAAAATACCGGCCTATGTACCCACTGGTGTCACTCTGTTCAAGACCTTCGTGGGTTTGTTTTTAGCCGTCATTGAATCAGTGCGGTGTGTGAGGGTCTTGTGGTGTGGGCTGCAGTGTGTGTGGCGCTGTGTCTGGGCTGTGGTCAGTGTGCTTGATTTCACCTGTCATTGAGATGGTGCAGCTTGTGGTGTGGGCTGTGGGCTGTGAATGTAGTGGTGCTTGGTGCTGTGTGGCTTGGACTCCAGATATTGGTGTGGCTATTGCAACTATAACCCTTACTACTACTACTACTACTACTACTACTACTACTACTACTATTACTATGACTATAATATGATTGCTGCTCACTCTGCTACAACTACTGCAACTATAACCCTTACTACTACTACTGCTGCTACTACTACTACTATTACTACATTATGATTGCTGCTTACTCTGCTACAACTACTATTACTACTGCTGCTGCTATTAATCCTACAATTTTTACTACTACGAATGCTATTGTTGCTACCACTACTACGACTACTGCTATTATACTAACCATTACTTTTTGTGTGCTCTAAGGTTATATTATTGTGTATATAATGAATCCTTATACGAACTAATTAACCTATTTTGATATGTGCCTAGTGGTTGTTAGCCTTGTAATACAGTACTGTCTCCAAGTTTGCGATAAATAGGTCAACGTTGCGGGTCGTAAACTTTGAACTATTATTCATATGGGGAAAATTGAAAACCATCGACATATTGCGCTTGAAGCGCATGTGTGCAGACGGACCCAGCCGCGCGCTGGGCCCGAGCGGCTGACGGGCGGCTGATGATGGTGATGGTGGTGATGAGTGTCAGTGGCATGGCCTTTGCATCGGTTCTGCCTGAACCTGAACAGTGTTTTTGTCGGGGCCCGTGTGTGTGTGGCTGTGTTTGTTGTGGGTTTGGGCTTTTCAATTTACCGATTCTTGTTTTCCACATGTTGCACGGGACCCCTTTCTTTTCTTCCATCTCTTCTTCTTGAAAAAGAGATGGAAAAAAGGAAAGGGGTCCCACACAACATGTGGAATGTAAGAATTGGCGAATTAAGGAGCCTGGGCCCACAATGGGCACAGCCACACACACACAGGCCGCGGTGAAAATGCCGTTTCATGGCGCCGATGCCGCGGCCACGCCACCGACACTCATCATCACCATCGCCATCATCAGCCGCCCGTCAGCTGGTCGGGCCCGGCGCGCGGCCGGGGCTGCTCTCTCACATGCGCCTGGCTGCCACTCACCATGCTTCCCGCGGCCAATGGAAAGGCTCAGGGGGTGATAAGAGCGAGAATGGGAGTCAATGACCACAACAAGGTGTGAAAAAACCCGGTTTTAGCAGCCTTTTTCTTTTCCTTTTGGGTTATATCACAATTTCAATTTTCAATAAAAAAATTTTTTTGGGTCCCTTTCGCAAACTCGGTGAATCGCAAACTTGAAACTCGCAATCCTGGAGACAGTACTGTACATTAACTCAGGTTTTGCTTTGAAGGTAATCTGTTTAGCTAGCCTTGTTTGGTATTTGCTTCCTGACACTGTTGGGAAGAGTTAAGTAACATCATGTAAGGCCATTGTCGGGAGCAGCCAAGTCAAGCAGGAAGTGTATATTGAGAAGGGGCTGTGTGTGTGTGTGTTTCGGCTTTATTGGGTGTGTGTTCCTTCCCCACACACACCTCAGGGTCATGGAGTCTGTGATGCCCTTCACTGGAGGGGCGGCTCCTGGCCTTGGATGTATATGTGTGTGTGAGGTGGGGCGAGGGATCTGGCGCACACACACACACACACACACTGGGTAGGATAGTAGTATGGTGTAGGTGTCAGGCGCTGCTCACATGTATTCACCAGTGTTTTCCTTTGCGCATGCTTTCTTCTGGGACTCTCCAGCAGTAAGTATTTCTATTCCCCGTTCATGCTAACCCCGTCCCCTAACCTGGACACGGACGTCCTCCTCCCGCCCCCCAACTTCACGCTGGGGCAGGGGCAGGGGCGGTCCCGCGGCCTGCTGCTGGCCTCCCGCCACCACCCCATCAGGAAGAGCAGCCTCTTCAGCGACCTGGACGACACCTCGCCGGGGGACTCCGTGGACGACGTGCCGGCGCACCACGCGCCGGCGCTGGCCCCCACGCACGCCCCGACGGTAAAGTCCTACCCCGGCGTGGCCATGCCCGTGGCCCAGCGGCAGCACAAGGAGGTAGGTCAGGAGGCCAAGGAGCGCAGCCGCATCAAGGCCGCCGAGACAGAGCCCTTCAGCAAGACCCGCCTGGCACCCTCCAAGTTCTTTGGTGAGTGCAGCACCGTGCCGCCGCGGGACAAGAAGGGCGCCTCCGAGGTGCCCTTCATGAACTCCTCCCACAGCCTGGACGAGCTGGAGCTGACCTCCTCCCTCACCGTGGACTACCTCCACGACAAGCTGGCCTCCGCGCCGCAGTCCCGGGGCGCCTCCCCCTCCGCCCCCAAGCCCCTGCTGGCCAAGTCGCTCTCGGTGTCCCCCCGGGAGACGACAGCGGCGGGCAAGGCGGCCGCGGCGGCGGCGGCGGAGGGCCCGACCCCCCGCAAAGTGTTCACGTCACACAGCCGCTCCAAGTCCAGCGGCGCGCTGAAGCCTGAGAAGGCGTTTGAGCTGGCCCAGTCAGCGAGGGACGACATCTCCCTCATCCAGCGGGACACCGGCCTGCTGTCCCTCGGCACCTCCAACATGTACGAGCTGCTGTCCAAGAAGACGCACGTGTCCCCCAGCCACACGGAGATGTGCCTCACTTACATGCCTAAGAAGGCTGAGCCGCAGCCGCCGCCGCAGCAGCAGCAGCAGCCCGTTGCCTGGGAGCGCTCCCGCGGCCACCGCCACGGCGAACACCTCTTCACCTCGCGCTCCCTGGAGCGCCCCTCCACCCCCAAGCACAACAAGCACCTGTCCTCCATCCACAAGGTGTCCTCGCTGCCGCTGCAGCAGACACGGGATCGCTCCCCGAGCCCCGTGCGCACCCAGACGCAATGGCGCCTGGAGCGGCAGTACGCGCAGTTCACGCGTGACAACACCTGTGACGTGAAGGACGTGGAGGTGGGGGGTATGGGTGTGGGCGTGGGCGTGGGTGGCGGCGGCCTGGGCGGGGGGCTGAGTGTGGGCGGCGGGGGGGTGGGGGGCCTGCGCCGCACCCTCACCCACGAGGAGGAGATCAACCTCATCATCTCTGGGGACTCCAAATTCCTGACCAAGCTTAAATCCCCGGAGACGTACGCGCCGCCGGAGCTGCCCGCCAGCGACGGGCTGCTGCTGCCGCAGAAGGAGTACGAGATGAAGTTTTGACTTACTGGGCTGATCATCGTCGCTTGCCTCGTGGTGATCTCCCTGTACGGCGCCGGCTACTACTACTGGGTGACCCGCCTTGTGCCCGCCTAGGCCAGGCCGGGCCGGGCCGGCACGCTCCCCGTTGCTCATTACCTAAGCGTTTCCGACACTCTGGGCCGCTGCGGTCCATCCTGAATGTGTGCGTCTGGGCTTTTATATTGCAAGCATGTGTGCGTGCGTGGATGTGTGTGTGTGTGCGTGTGTGTGGATGTGTGTGCCGTGTCACCTCTCCTCGGGGGGCGGGGGCGTTGTCTCCCCGGGGCACTCGGCACGTGACGAGGGGGCGGGGCGGGACGCGACACACCCGACACACCCCCTCACGGACCCTCACGGCGGGCCGACCCACCACAGCCGACACTGACGGAGAGAGAGAGAGAGAGAGAGAGAGAGAGAGAGAGAGAGAGAGAGAGAGAGAGAGAGAGAGCATGCATCTAGTCTGTGGTGGCGGCAACCGACACAAGACGCAACAGCAGACTATAACGAGAACAATAACAACAACAACAACACCAGGACAACACCAAACCCTCACCCACTCATGCACTCAACTGCCATGTTTGTAACCTAACAGACCAAGGCCGGGAGGGGAGGAGGAGCACCCCCACACCCCCTCCCCCCCGCTGCTCCTCCCCCCCCTCCGCCCTGCAGTAGCCTGACATAGATGTTCGTGTGTTTGTTTCCCTATAAGACGCCCGGTGGTGTGACTCTTATGGGACACTCAAGGAGCCACACCCACAACGCCGGGAGGATAGTGATCATAACAAGGGTGATAGTATGGAGGGTTGTGATGATAGTACAGAGGGTGACAATAATAGCTAAGTCTATATACACCAAGTCAAGTCATACGCAGGTTTGTGGGAGGAGACGGCCGAGGCGTGGCTTATACGTGACACTGCTTGGAGCCAAACTAGAGAATGTAGAAACAGGGATTTAGAGAAAACGAGAAAAGGCGGACTAATTTAAATCAATCACTTCAACATGCCCTCTCTCACACCCCACACCGACGTTTGTAGTCATTGAAATTACAGTCATGCAATAGCACAATAAAAAAAACATATTTTTTCGGCAGTGGCTTGCCTGAACGCGCTGTGAAAGAAGGCGAGAATGTACATCCAGAGTGCACACACGGCCGCAACTTAAGTCACCCCTGAACTGGCGGGTTTTTTTTTTTTTTTTTTTTTTTTTTTTTTTGGATCCAAGTGACGTCATCCCGCTGCTCCGCCCCAAAACCGCCTCCTGCGCGTACCGGTCGCAGTTTTGAAGCAGGGTGACTTGACTTGGTGTATATAGACTTAGAACAATTGTACAGTGATAATGATGCTACGGAGGGTGACGACGGGTGGTAATGACGATAGTAACGGGTGATTAGGGTGATTGCTTGCAGTGATAAGGATGATGCGTTAATGTGAGAGGGTGTTATGTTCCCTCACCCTGCCCCTCCTCCTCTCTGACACCCCCCCACCCCCCCCCCTCTGAGGCCCCCTACCACTCCCCCTTCCTCCCCCCCCTCTTCACCCCCCCCCACCCCTCCATTAACCAAAACAGATATTCAGAATAGTGTGTTTCTCTGTGTATGTATTTCTCTTGGTTCAGGAGGCATACGTACACAGGAAGGAGCTACACACACACACACACACACACACACACACACACACACACACACACACACACACACATTCACCCCCTCCCCTCTCCCCTTACCCCCCCAAAGTAATGCAAACGTTTCTATACTGTTTTTCAAGTATGTATTTTTCCAGCGAGAATTGGCTGTGGGTGTGCGTTTTGTTAGTGTGTGTGTGTGCGTCTGCGTGTGTGTGTTAGTATGTGTGTTTTGACGTGAGGAATTTTACACTTTTCTCGGCTTTGCGATCGATTCTTTTTATTTTTTATTTTTTTTATCGTGTTTAGTTGGACGTGCGTAATTAGCGTGTGATGTTGACCTCTCATATCCCCCCTGACCCCTTGAATTTGACCTGGCTTGACCTCCTCTAGAAAGGCAACACACTACCCCTTCACCGGATACTCCATAAGCCTCGCCTGTTCTTGTGGTGTGTGTGTGTGTGTGTGTGTGTGTTGGTTGTGAGCTTGTTCCGAAATACGTCTCTTCCACTTAGTTTCATCCCATGAGAAGCGATCTTGTAAATTCTCTTGTAAATTCTCTCTTCTAAATTCTGTGATCTTGTAAATTCTCTTCTAAATTCTGTGTTGTTGTAAATTCTCTTCTATAAATTCTGAGGTTGTAAATTCTCTTCTATAAATTTTGAGGTTGTAAATTCTCTTCTATAAATTCTGAGGTTGTAAATTCTCTTCTATAAATTCTGAGGTCATAAATTCTGAGGTTGTAAATTCTGAGGCCATAAATTCTGAGGCCATAAATTCTGAGGTTGTAAATTCTGAGATCATAAATTCTGAGGCCATACATTCTGAGGTAAAGTCTGAGGTCATAAATTCTGTGGTCGTAAATTCTGAGGTTGTAAATTCCTCCCTCTATATTCTGTGAAAAGCTTGTAAATTCACCTCTTCTCAAATTCTCAGATTGGTGTTATGGTAATCTTTTTTTCTTTTACGCATTCAACCACTTTCTCTTTTCCTTCTCTCTCTCCTCTCTTTTCTTTCTCTCTCTCATTTCATTCCTTGTCGTGTTTATCCTCATGAAAAAAATAAGCACCTCCTCTTTTTCTTTCTTTCTCTTCTCTATCCTTGACTTTTCACTTTTCTTTCTTTTTCTTTCTCTTTTTTCTTGTGGTTTGCCCTAAAAAAAATAGCTTACTTGGGTGTCTTGGAGTGGTTAGTGTATCTATCTTCCTTTCTGTATTTCTTTCTGTATTTCTTTTCCATCTTGTTGTGAGTGCGTGAACCGGGTCTTCCATTTCAGTCTCAACAAATTACGTACTGCATTTAGTGTGTGTGTGTGTGTGTGTGTGTGTGTGTGTGTGTGTGTGTGTGAGACATGTACTTATGAGTCTTCCCTGTTTAGTATTGTTGACACACTCTTCCTAATGGTCATAGTCGGCACTCTGCGTTGGTCTCGTCTGTCTGTCACACCTCTACAGGGTCATGGGTTATGCTGAGGTGCCATGCTGCAGCCATCATCATCATCTGTTGAACGTCAGGCTTTCCCATCATCACACGAGGTTAGGCGGCTAATGTTACACTTCTGTCTCTATCTGTCCTTTGCCTGTCTCCCCAGTTCACAGTGTTGCCAAGTCCTCTTCAGCACACTGCCCCCATGACACTTCCAGCTACTTCTGTCCTTTGCTTCAGTCTCCCCAGTCCACAGTGTTGCCAAGTCCTCTTCAGCACACTGCCCCCATGACACTCCCAGCTACTTCTGTCCTTTGCCTAAGTCTCCCCAGTCCACAGTGTTGCCAAGTCCTCTTCAGCACACTGCCCCATGACACTCCCAGCTACTTCTGTCCTTTGCTTCAGTCTCCCCAGTCCACAGTGTTGCCAAGTCCTCTTCAGCACACTGCCCCCATGACACTCCCAGCTACTTCTGTCCTTTGCTTCAGTCTCCCCAGTCCACAGTGTTGCCAAGTCCTCTTCAGCACACTGCCCCCATGACACTCCCAGCTACTTCTGTCCTTTGCTTCAGTCTCCCCAGTCCACAGTGTTGCCAAGTCCTCTTCAGCTCACTGCCCTATGTCTTCTGTAGCCTGCCTGGTGGGTGGCGGCAGAACAGACATCTTCCTTCTGCTGTTACTGTTACTTCTTGTCATCTCTGTCTTCTCATGATCACCAGGTTGAGTATTGTCTTGTTAGGGTTCACACAGCTTTCCTCTCCCACCTTTTCTTCTTGTCATCTCTGTCTTCTCACGATCACCAGGTTGAGTATTGTCCTGTTAGGGTTCACACAGCTTTCCTCTCCCATCTTTTCTTCTTGTCATCTCTATCTTCTCAGCATCACAAGTTTGAGTATTAAATTAAGTTGTCACACTCGTCTCAAATCGGCATTCATCTTTGTTGCCCTGCCTTCCTATTCTGCATGTCTATTCCCTCTATTTGCATTTATATTTCTACTTGTCATCTCTATTCTTTCTATTCTTCCCTTCTGTCCTTTCTGTTCCTTTTTCTTTTGTTCCTGTTCTATCCACTTGACATATCTATTCTCTCTCTCTTTCTCCTTCAATCATCTTCATCCTCCTACACTCCTTGGATGTCGTACACTCTCCCTACCTCATCGACAGCATAATAATCTAAGGGCTGTGATCTGTTCCTGCCTCCCTTCCTGATCCTTCCTAGTACTCTCCCTTCATTTCCCAGATCTCCCTTGCTTATTTCCTCCCTTTGTCGTCTTCCTCCCTCCCTTTACACCCTCCCTTGCTCCTCCTCATTCTCTCCCTTTCCTCCGATTCTTTCTTCCTTTCCTTCATCTTCCTTCTTTCCTCTCTCCCTCTTTATACCCTCCCTTCCTTAACTCCTCCCTTGCTCTTCCTCTTTCTCTCCCTTTCCTCCAATTCTTTCTTCCTCTCCTGCACCTCCCTTCTTTCCTCTCCCTCTTTATATCCTCCCTTCCTTAACTCCTCCCTCTCTCCCTCTTTCTCTCCCTTTCCTCCAATTCTTTCTTCCTCTTCCCTCACAAGCTTCTATTTTTTTTTCTGGTAACTTGCTGGAGGACTTGGGTTGCTAATGCGTAAGTCTTGATAGGAAGTGACGTTATGGTTTTATGAGATGATTTTTTGTGTTGGCGCCCTGCTGACCATGCTATTGATGACCTCACACACACACACACACACACACACACATCTTTCCTTTTCTCCTCTCCCTTCTCTAACAATTCCATCTCTTCTCTCTCCCCTCCCTATCACCCCTACACACATACACACACACACACACACACACATCTTTCCTTTTCTCCTTTCCCTCCCTCTCCCCTTCCCCTCCCTTCCTCTCCCTTCTCCAACAATTCCATGCCTTCTCCTCTCCCTCCTCTTCTCTCTCCCCTCCCTATCACCCCTACACACACACACACACACACACACACACTAGGACCACTCTTAGTATAGGCTTTCACTCACTGCTTGTCTGCCTGTCTGTCTGTCTGTCTGTTGGTGGTGAGGTCGCTGTCCGGGTGGTGGTAGTGGTGGTGGTGGTCTGCCCTAACGCTGCATATTTCAACTTCAGGGACATATACAACGCTTTCATAATACTCCCCTTGTGACGAGTGACTGATGTGCAAAGGGTTTTCATAGGTGGATATTTTGAGCGAACGACCTTGCCCACGGATGTTTTACGGTTGTTTGGGCTTGCTTGGTGTGTGTGTGTGTGTGTGTGTGTGGGTGGGTGGGTGGTGTGTTTGAATGAAAGACGAACCTTGCAATACTCAACTAACAACTTTGATAATTACTTTTTCAATGCCTGTTTTATGTTAGTGGGGTTGTTTTGGGTTTCCTTGTTTTTTTTTTGTGTGTGTGTGTGGGTGTGTTTGAATGAAAGACGAACCTTGCAATACTCAACTAACAACTTTGATAATTACTTTTTCAATGCCTGTTTTACGTAGTGGGGTTGTTTTGGGTTTCCTTGGTGTGTGTGTTTGTTTGAGCGAAAGACAAACCTTGCAATTCTCAACTAACAACTTTGATAATTACTTTTTCAATGCCTGTTTTATGTTAGCGGGGTTGTTTTGGGTTTCCTTGGCATGCGTGTGTGTGTGTGTGTGTGTGTGTGTGTGAACAAGCGACAAAACCTTGCAATACTCAACTAACATCTAAGCCAATCTCTTTTTAAATATCTTTCCCTCATTGAAGTTTACACACCATCCTCTCACTGCGTTAGTTTACCCTTCGAGGCTAGTACTGTGTTCTGCTACCGAGAGGAACAGCTGTGATGCGTACGTGTGTGTGTGTGTGTTGAGGGAGTGGTTGTGTTGCTCAGTGGAGAGTTGCCGAGTCTTCGTACGTTGAGTTTATGTTATTCCGCGTCCGTGTTATTGAGTTAAGTTAGATTTCGTATGTCTCTACGATCTTGGGAGAAGCTTCTTTCTTTAGCCTGAGGGAGTGGTTGTGTTGCTAAATGGAGAGTTGCCGGGTCTTTGCGTGTTAAGTTTATGTTCTTCCGCGGCCGTGTTATTGAGTTGAGTTAGATTTCGTATGTCTCTTCAATCTTGGGAGCTGCTTCTTTCTTTAGCCACAACACTCACTCTCTCTGAACCATGCATAATGTGTGCTTTACAAGATAACACACACGTTTTTTGCATTTCCGTGGGTCATGCCGTGTGTGTGTGTGTGTGTGTTACGTTTGAGGCGCGTGTTTGGTCGTAATGGTGGTGAATCTTGTGTGGATGTGCTGCGAATCACTCAACTCGGTGTGGAGACGGATGTGGTTTCTCATTTCTCAAGTGTGGTGATGCAAGGGTAGATTTCTGTGCCAAGATATCCGTTATTCTTCCCGGTATTTTCTCCGCATTTCCCGTGCGACGCTCCTTGAAGTGTTGGGTTGGAGTGCGTTGTGTCTGGGTGTGTCTGGTCGTGGCATCCAATACTAAGTTGGGTCTGGTGCTTCCTTCCCTTAGATTGTGTTTCTGGGAACGGTGCGGTTTGAGTTTTGTAATGTTCCTTTTGTTTCCTGTGTCGCCCAGTGGCTGTCTTGCGGTGTTCTTGGTCGGCCTGGCGGTAAATTCTCTCCGTGGTGCATCTGTTCTCTGCTGGGAAATATGTTGAGTTCCTGTGGTGCAGATTCTTCCTTTGCTGTGCTCTGCGTTTCTGGAGGCCTGAGTAAAACTGTGGTGCGGTGTGTGACGAGGGAGCGGCGGTGCAAGCGACACGGTGCGTGGCCGAGCGGTGCCGGCCGGATTCAAAGCTCAATAACGGGAACAAACTCTTAAAGCAGTACATGTAAGGAAGAGAGGGAAGTAAAAAGACTATATATATATGTGTAGTTAGATACTGTGAAGGGACAAACTCACGAGGGCCGCGTGCACGAGTGTTTTCTGCTGCGACGGCGCCAGGATTGTCACTCCAGGGCCAAGAAATCTGCGTCTGATGTGCCCCAAACAGTAGCCCCAGGTTGAGGCAGTTCATCCTCGGCCACCAACAGGCCCGTCAGCAAAGCCTTCTGGCACCAAGGGACAAATATAAGAAGAAATTGTAATGTTGCCTCACACTCTGTACGCCTCAATGTATCCTTCAGATTTTTGTATAAAACTTCTAATGTTTGTCATAGAGGGTGACTAAAACACATAAGACAACCCCCAAAAATTTCATAAAAAGTATGTGTTTAGAAGTATGCTCATCTAAAAGGTGAGCCCCAAATTTGAGCCATTGGGAGGTTCCTGTTCTAGGGCCTCTTTCAGTCACTTTGTTTGTTTTGATCGTTACCAATGGCGGCGATCGACGCTATAGTTTTCCACGTGAAACTGGCCTATGGGGTAGTGGCGGCTGCAGAGGAAGCGAGAGGTGTTGAGAGTGTGTGGCAAGGTGCGGGGCTAGGCTAACCCCGCAGCCACCACTACCCCATCGGCCAGGTTTACATGGAAATACTATAGCGGCGATAACAGCCACTGGTAACGATCAAAACAAACAAAACATCTGTGAAAGTGGCCTCTAGTGACCCCAGCCCTTTGTCCCTTCCCAGTGACCTGTGCGATACACCATTAGTCCCCTGTCAAGCGGCACAACACAACTATTGGTCTTACCGCAGCCGACAGCAAGAAGCACTCCTGCCCGGGGCCCTCACGCAGCACACGTAGAAAACACAGGAAGGTCTAAAGTGAGCACACAGTTAGACAATGTTCAGAGACTAACTTTTCAAGCAGTTCGTGTAAATCAGAAATGAGAGTAAAGAGGAACATTTACCTAGTTAGATATTTTGGATGACGTAGCTCTGATGTCTTTGCACCAAGGTTGTGAGTTGAGCTTGTGGTTGCTACCTGGTGAGCGCCTCGTCTTGTGGCGGTGAAGGGACACTGACGGGACGTAAGGGTGTACTTCATCTTGAAAACCAAAGGTACACTCGGCAAAAAAGTATCGAACACCCATGAGTCGTTTGGATAGAATTTGTCCAACATAATAAAACACTTTCACTTCTCACATCACCTATTTCTAAAGGTCAAAGAGTGGGTCAATCGAGTTCTAATGAGTGTTTCTTTAGGCTCATGCTACTGGGGAAGGGTCACACTACCACCAGGGTCATAAAACTACCCCTGGAAATGCCCTCAACTCATCTGAAACCCTTGTCAAATAGGTGAACTTGGGCGACGAAATGTTTTAAAATATGTCCCATTGAGTAAAATCTATAACAGTGGGTACCAACACAACACCAGGTCCATAGATGTCGCTCAAGTTCTATTCAGTCGGCCCGTGGGTGTTCAATGCTATTTTTCCCGATTGTACATGAATGGTTAGGTGAGGATCCATAGCTCTGAGGTGAAGGGTGGGACACGTGCTTGAAAATGTACAGATAAATAGATAGACAAGTGCTTGCCATGGAATGTGGGAATGGTTTTCTAAGGGTCAGTGTTTAGTGAGGTCATTGTGCTGGTTGGTGGGCAAGTAGAAGACGGTGTTTGAAAATGTACAGATAAACAGACGAGTGTTAACCGTACATGGAGTGTGGGGGCAGTTATCAAGGAGTCAATGTTTGGAGAGGTCATCATGCTAAGAATCAGTGTTTAGAGAGGTCATTGTGTTGGTTGGCAGGCGAGTAGAAGACGTTTTTGAAAATGTACAGCTAGACGGACGAGTGTTTGCCGTACATGGAGTGTGGGGGCAGTTATCAAGGAGTCAGTGTTTAGGGAGATAATCGTGTTAAGAGTCAGTGTTTAGAGAGGTCATTGTGCTGGTTGGCGTGCGAATAGAAGACGTGTTTGAAAATGTACAGCTAGACAGACAAGTGTTAGCCGTACATGGAGTGTGGGGGCGGTTTTCAAAGAGAGGTCATAATACTGGGTGGCAAGCGAGGTGAAGACTTGTTTGAAAATGTACAGCTAGACAGACAAGTGTTAGCCGTACATGGAGTGTGGGGGCAGATATCAAGGAGTCAGTGTTTAGGGAGATAACCATGCTGGCTGGCGGCGCGGTGAGCCAGACAACCACTAGTCAGCTTAGGTACACGCAGACTTTTTTATTCCATTTTGTATCGCGTCTTTGTAACAATTTTTGGGAACTCGAAATGCTCATACGTATTTTTATTGAATGTCTTATGGTTCGTAAATAGCAGAGTGTGTACGTGTGTGCGTGTGTGTGTGTAGTTTGGTCATTGCTTTAGCTTCTGCAAACGCTTAACCTAGCTATAAAAATGCTGTGACAAATCATGCTAATAAGATTTTTTTTTGTTCGTTTTCGTTCACCAACGTAAGGATAATTAACATAAGGAACTAGAAGAGGAAAATAGGGAATGGGGAAGATCTGTGTGTGTGTGTGTGTGTGTGTGTGTGTGTGTGTGTAGGTGGAGGAAATGGGAGGAGAGAAAATGACGAAGAGGATGGGAAGGGAAGGGAAAGGAGAAAAGGAAAGATGTGTGTGTGTGTGTGTGTAGAGGGAGGAGATGAGAGGAGAGAGAAAATGACGCAGAGGATGGTCAGGGAAGGAGGATGGAAAGGAACGGGAGGGAAAGGAGAGAAGAAAAGAAGCATATGTGTGTGTGTGTGTGTGTGTGTGTGTGTGTGTGTGTGAGGTTACAGCAGCTGTGTTCATTACTCTAGGAGGGTTGTGTCAGGTGTGGGGTCGGCACAAAAGGACGACAGGCGTGCTCGTAACAAACACTCCCACACAACAACAACCTGATGCTCACAAAAAAATAGATCGTTAAGTTTATAAAAAAGAAAGCTGATTTATCGGAACGTTACTCTATTATTCTATTTGTCTATTGCGACGTTAGCGGAGAGGTTAGCCGAAGGGAAATATATCGTATGGAGGTTTTCGGAGAGATGTTTATTTATATACTTGAACCGTCGGGAATCACAACACCGCAAGCCCCAGTTTTCAAGAGGCGAGTACCATTGACATTCTTAATCTGTTGTTACGTAAGGCAGTATCAGGCTCCCTAAGTGACTAACGCCTCAGGTCACACTG
Organism: Eriocheir sinensis; assembly: GCF_024679095.1. NCBI lineage: Eukaryota > Metazoa > Arthropoda > Malacostraca > Decapoda > Varunidae > Eriocheir > Eriocheir sinensis. The sequence continues at coordinate 3,289,131 of NC_066565.1, forward strand.
TAATGCAAGAGTTATCATTGCCCGAAGTTCCTACATTTTTTAACCCCTTAACTGTAGATTTCCTACCAGAAGACTTCACCAAGCTACAAGAATGGATCAAAAAGTGGCTGCTACAACTCAATGAAGAAAAATGTAAAGTCCTGCACCTTGGGAGGGGATATCCAGCATACCAGTACCACATGGGAAACACTCCACTATCCACCACAGAGGCAGAGAAAGACCTGGGAGTGTATGTTACCAGGCTACCAGTGAAGGGATATCCAGCACACCAACACCACATGGGAAACACTCCACTATCCACCACAGAGGCAGAGAGACCTGGGATTGTATGTTCCCAGGCTACCAGTGAAGGGATATCCAGCACACCAATACCACATGGGAAACACTCCACCATCCACCACAGAGGCAGAGAAAGACCTGGGAGTGTATGTTACCAGGCTACCAATGAAGGGATATCCAGCACACCAATACCACATGGGAAACACTCCTCTATCCACTACAGAGGCAGAGAAAGACCTGGGAGTGTATGTTACCAGGCTACCAGTGAAGGGATATCCAGCACACCAATACCACATGGGAAACACTCCACCATCCACCACAGAGGCAGAGAAAGACCTGGGAGTATATGTTACCAGGCTACCAGTGAAGGGATATCCAGCACACCAATACCACATGGGAAACACTCCACTATCCACCACAGAGGCAGAGAAAGACCTGGGAGTGTATGTTACCAGGCTACCAGTGAAGGGATATCCAGCACACCAATACCACATGGGAAACACTCCACTATCCACCACAGAGGCAGAGAAAGACCTGGGAGTGTATGTTACCAGGCTACCAGTGAAGGGATATCCAGCACACCAATACCACATGGGAAACACTCCACTATCCACCAGAGAGGCAGAGAAAGACCTGGGAGTGTATGTTACCAGGCTACCAGTGAAGAGATATCCAGCACACCAATACCACATGGGAAACACTCCACTATCCACCACAGAGGCAGAGAAAGACCTGGGAGTGTATGTTACCAGGCTACCAGTGAAGGGATATCCAGCACACCAATACCACATGGGAAACACTCCACTATCAACCACAGAGGCAGAGAAAGACCTGGGAGTGTACGTTACCAGGCTACCAGTGAAGGGATATCCAGCACACCAATACCACATGGGAAACACTCCACTGTCCACCAGAGAGGCAGAGAAAGACCTGGGAGTGTATGTTACCAGGCTACCAGTGAAGGGATATCCAGCACACCAATACCACATGGGAAACACTCCACTATCCACCACAGAGGCAGAGAAAGACCTGGGAGTGTATGTTACCAGGCTACCAGTGAAGGGATATCCAGCACACCAATACCACATGGGAAACACTCCACTATCCACCACAGAGGCAGAGAAAGACCTGGGAGTGTATGTTACCAGGCTACCAGTGAAGGGATATCCAGCACACCAATACCACATGGGAAACACTCCACTATCCACCACAGAGGCAGAGAAAGACCTGGGAGTATATGTTACCAGGCTACCAGTGAAGGCCAAATCCGTTCCAATCGCAGCGGACGGGTTAACAGTGAAGTCAGCAGCTCAAGGGCAGTTTCCTCAGCTTGCTTCACCACACGACTCCGCAAGAATCCATCCGCCAGGTGCCACCTAAAACGGAACACCACCTCATCGCCTCACTCGCTCCTTTTTTTTTTACAACAAAGGAGACAGCTCAAGAGCACAAAAAAAGGAAACAATAATAAAAAAAAGCCTGCTACTCGATGCTCCTAAAAAAAATCAAAAGAGGTAGCCGAAAGATAGGTCAGTGGCTCATACTATCTTATTTGCGAGCACCCCCCCCTCCTGTGACGGGCTTGTCGGGGGGCGTTTAAAGGGCGTTGATTAAGACTTCAGCTTCCTTAAGGCGGATATATTCGTAGCCTATGTACAGGAGCGTCGGAGCGAGAGCGACTGTCGTTGTGTGTCAGTCGGACTCTCGTGAAGGAGTGACGAGTTACAGGTTGGAAAATAATTGTTACAATTGGTCACGTACGTCAAGGTGACCTCTGCGCACCATCGAAATGCGAAGTATACAAAACTGAGACGGTAAACACTGACGGACGACATTCCTATAAGGTGGCGTGATCTATCTGTCGTGGGTTTTTTCCATTGACAATTGTATGCCTAATTCGTGGTGATATTAAATAATAATAATAATACATTGATATCCTACTATAACACTCCTCTCCACATCCCTTTCCTCCCCCTGTGAAATTTGTACCTCCTCCCCCCTGACCTTACATATTCCTGCATAATGGGAACATACGGCAATGATAAATCCGGGCACTGCAACGCTTCAACACGACAGACAACACTTGAAATAAACTCCTTACCGGCAAACCCTATGCCTTGCTCTGTGGCGCCTCCAGGTTTGTGATTTCCGAGGGCTCATTCATCCTCGGTGGTGGTAAATACTTGTACGGTTATTGGGGTTTAGCGAGGGAGGGAGACGCTTGTTGGTAAATGATTATATGGTTGTTGAGTTGAGCGCAGGAGGGAGACATGTTATAAGAAGATTCCCGAGAGTGTGTTCATCCTCAGTGGTGGTAAATAATTCAGTGGTTGTTGGGTTGAGCGCAGGAGGGAGACGCATGTTATAAGAAGATTCCCAAGAGTGTGTTCATCCTCAGTGGCGGTAAATAACTGTATGGTTGTTTAGGTTGAGCGCAGGAGGGAGACATGTTATAAGAAGATTCCCGAGAGTGTGTTCATCCTCAGTGGCGGTAAATCACTGTATGGTTGTTTAGGTTGAGCGCAGGAGGGAGACGCATGTTATAAGAAGATTCCCAAGAGTGTGTTCATCCTCAGTGGTGGTAAATCACTGTATGGTTGTTTAGGTTGAGCGCAGGAGGGAGATGCATGTCATAGTGAAGATTTCCAAGAGTGCTTTCATCCTCAGTGGCGGTAAATACTTATATGGTTGTTTAGGTTGAGCGCAGGAGGGAGACATGTTATAAGAAGCTTCCCGAGAGTGTGTTTTGCTGCAATAGGAACTTCTCTCGGGTAGAAAATAAATAAAAAACATCAACAAAAGACAGAAGAACGAGAGGCCAGACGTGGAGGTGTCGATTCTGTTTCAGGACACATTCGAACACTTTAGTCGGTCCAGAACATCGCGACCTGACCTGGGCATTGGGACAGGGACAAATTTAATGACCTATTGTACATGTTATCTACCTGTCAGTGTGTTTGTGTATATAGAAAGGGGACTTGTACATAGAGAGAAGAGTTGAGTTCTAGAAATAATATAGGTGTGGGGATAAGAGAGAGAGAGAGAGAGAGAGAGAGAGAGAGAGAGAGAGAGAGAGAGAGAGAGAGAGAGAGAGAGAGATTTACATAATTACAAAAAGTGTGGAACATTATGAAAGAGAGAGAGAGAGAGAGAGAGAGAGAGAGAGAGATTTCCATCATTACAAAAAGTGTGGAACATTATGAAAGAGAGAGAGAGAGAGAGAGAGAGAGATACCTTCACTCTTTTCTATCATTATAAAAAGTGCTGAAAAGTTATGAGAGAGAGAGAGAGAGAGAGAGAGAGAGAGAGAGAGAGAGAGAGAGAGAGAGAGAGAGAGAGAGACCTTTCCTAGCTCTTCTCCACCGTTACAAAAACAAAAAAAAAGCTAATCAAAATATGCAAGGCGTGAATTATTATTATTATTATTATTATTATTATTATTATTATTATTCGTAGCTTTTAAGAATTCGTGGTATTAGTGAAGCCGTGTGTCAACCCCTCCCTCACACCCCCACCCACCATGAAATTTGTACCCCCCTCCCCTCCCCTGTGAAATTTATACCCCCCCTCCCCCAGGCCTCTCAATACCCCCTTCCCTTTACTCCCCCCCCCCCCTTCCCTGTGAAATTTGTAACCTCCCCCCCCCCTGAAAAACCCCCCCCCCCCCCCAGGCCTCTCACCCCCTTCACTCTCCCTTCCCTCCTTCCCTTCCCCTGTGAAATTTATATCCCTCCTCTGTGAAACTTGTAACCCCCTCCCTCCCCTGTGAAATTTATACCTCCCTCCCCAGGCCTCTCAATACCCCTCCACCTTCCTCCCCTCCCCCTCCCCTGTGAAATTTGTAACCCCCCTCCCCTCCCCTGTGAAATTTATACCCCCCCTCGCAGGCCTCACAGTACCCTCCTTACCCCCTCTCCTTCCCCTGTGAAATTTGTACCCCCTCCTCTGTGAAATTTATACCCCCCATTCTCCATGGACTTTACACAGCATCCCACCCGAGTGTGAGATTTGTACCCCCCCCTTCTTCCCTCCCCTACCCCCTTGGTCCACCTTTTGTAGCTGAGATAAATTTCGCAAGTGTGTTCCGATGATGTCTGGAAATTGTTGTCTTTTTTTTTCAGCATTTATTATTTATGTTATTTTCATTGCTCAGACTATCGCAGTAAAGTTTAAACTGATCTAAATCCCACTCGATTCAAACCCCGAACCACAAACAGCCTGGATTTTTAACACATACAAAAAAAAAAACACTCTTGACATTCATTATCGACATCATTTATCATCACTATTATTGTTATTGTTATCCGCTAGCACTAGTCAGCACAGGTCCCACCATCGCGTCAGTTCCGTTCACGGCAAATCTCATATTCTCGTATCATTCCTGGACGTATCGGCGCCTCAGTTCGTCCGTTCGTAAAGCCTCGTAGAAGTTGCTGGGATTTCCGTTCTTCCTCATCCTTCTCCCTTTCCTCTGGCTACATCCCTCTTGCGACAGTTCCGTTCAATGCAGAGCTCGTATTCTCGTATCATTCCTGGACGTGACGGCGACTCAGTTCGTCCGTTCGTAAAGCCTCGTAGAAGTTGCTGGGATTTCCTTTCTTCCACATCCTTCTCCCTTTTCTCTATATCTTTCTCTCCCTTCCATATTCTCTTCCTTTCTCCCTCACCCCAAATCCCTTTCTCCCTCCTTTCTTCCTCATCCTTCTCCCTTATCTCTGGAAATGAATGTGTGTGTGGTGTGATGGAAAATTTAGTGGAGGAAGGAGGTGGAGGGAAGTGAGAGAGATGTGGAGGGGAAGGAGAAAGAAAAAAATGTCGAGAGGAAAGTGGAAAGGGAGATGGTTTGGAGGAAGGAAGGAAAAAAGTAAGGTAGAGAGAAAAGAAGAAAAGGAAAACAATTTGTGTGGTGTGACGGAAAATTTAGTGGAGGAAGGAGGTGGAGGGAAGTGAGAGAGATGTGGGGGTAAAGGAGAGAGAAAATAAGGTGGAGAGAAGAGAGGAAAGGAGATAAATATGTTTGGGAAAGTAAGGTAGAGAGAAAAGAAGAAAAGGAAAACAATTTGTGTGGTGTGACGGAAAATTTAGTGGAGGAAGGAGGTGGAGGGAACGAAGAGAGAAAATAAGGTGGAGGAAAGAGAGGAAAGGAGATAGATATGTGAGGGAAGGGAGATGATTTGGAGGAAAGGAGGAAAAAATTAAGTTAGAGAGAAAAGAAGGAGAGGAAAAAAATGTGTGAGATGTGACGGAAAATTTAGTGGAGGAAGGAGGTGGAGAGATGTAGGTGGAGGGAAGTGAGATGGATGTGGAGGGGAAAGAAAAAAAATAGGTGTGGCTGTCATGAAACTTTGTGGTGGGAGTGGAGAGAAGGGGAAGGGAGGTGGAGGAGAGGAGGGAGTAGAGAAGGGGAAGGGAGGTGAAGGAAAGTAGGATATGGAAGGGAGAGAAGGGGAAGGGAGGTGAAGGAAAGTAGGATATGGAAGGGAGAGAAGGGGAAGGGAGGTGAAGGAAAGTAGGATATGGAAGGGAGAGAAGGGGAAGGGAGGTGAAGGAAAGTAGGATATGGAAGGGAGAGAAGAGGAAGGGAGGTGGAGGAAAGTAGGATATGGAAGGGAGAGAAGAGGAAGGGAGGTGGAGGAAAGGAGGGAGTAAGGGAGAGAGGAAAGGAGAGTATGGGGAGAGAAAGAAAGAGAAAATAACATAGGTGGAATATAGTCAGAGGAAAGGGAGAGGGATGTGGAGGAAAGGAGGGAGAGAAAGTAAGGAATGTGGAGTAAGGGAGAGAGGAAAGGAGAATGTGGAAGGGAGGAGGAGGAGGAGGAGAGGTACATAAATTGTTAAGGTTTGCAGATTAGGAGGAAGAGGAAGAAAAGGAGGAGGAGGAGGAGGAGGGAAGGAAGAGGAGGAGGAGGAGAAGTACAGAAGTGGTTGAGGATTGCAGAAAAGGGAAGGAAGAGGAAGAAAAAAAAGAGGATAAACTAAAAAGAAGAAAAGGAGGAGGAGGAAGAGGGAAAGAAGAGGAGGAGGAAGAGGGAAAAAAGAGGAGGAGGAGGAGGAAGAGTACAGAAGTGGTTGAGGATTGCAGAAAAGGGAAAGAAGAGGAAGAAAAACAAGAAGAAGAAAAGGAAGAGGAGGAGGAGGAAGAGGGAAGGAAGAGAAAGAGGAGGAGGAGGAGAAGGGAAAAAAGAGGAGGAGGAGGAGGAGGAGGAGGAAGAGGGAAAAAAGAGGAGGAGGAGGAGGAGGAGGAGGAAGAGTACAGAAGTGGTTGAGGATTGCAGAAAAGGGAAAGAAGAGGAAGAAAAACAAGAAGAAGAAAAGGAAGAGGAGGAGGAGGAAGAGGGAAGGAAGAGATAGAGGAGGAGGAGGAGGAGGAGAAGTACGAAAGTGGTTGAGAATTACAGAAAAGGGAAGGAAGAGGAAGAAGAAGAAAAAGAAGAAAACAGTTTGATGTAGCACAGTGGAGGTGATGGCGGATGTGTGATGTTGTGTGTGTGTGTGTGTGTGTGTGTGTGTGTGTGTGTGTGTGTGTGTGTGTGTGTACGTGTGTGTGTGTGTGTGTGTGTGTGTGTGTGTGTACGTGTGTGTGTGTGTGCGACCCCAAACAAACAATCAAAATGCCGAGGCCTATACGAAAACAAGGCATCAAAACTCGTACCTCAGACCAGCTTAATACGTAACATCGATTTAATCTTTCCGCTATCGTAAAATGTATTCGTTCCGTACTTTACCTCGCCCTAAATTCTCCTCCTCCTCCGCCCCTTCCGATAAATCAAAATTGAAAGCTGAAGACAAATTGTGGGCATTCATATCAAACTATACACCTATGCACACATTTCCAGTCAGTCTTCCACATATATGTACACAAAACGGCAAAAATCCATTCATCCGCTCTCCACTCATCGGAAAATCAAATATCAGGTAAGATCACAACACAGCAACCAGGTGGAAATCATAGGAAGACTTGTGATGAACCGCGTGAATGAGTGATGATATTCTGGTGTCTGTGAGTGGACAGCTTCTGCTACCTTGGGGATATCATACAGTGTGAAGGAGGAGCAGAACCTGTAGTGAGAGGGAGGATAGCTTAGGCTTGGAAGAGCTGGAGGGAACTGGCAAGCTTATTAGTGAACCAGAATATCCCACTTGGCAGCAGGGCACAGGCGTACAGAGTGTGTGTGAGATCGGTGCTCATGTATGGGGCAGAGACTTGGGCTACGACGGGACAGCTGAAAGCACTATTTATACGATGTGATGTGAGAATGCTTAGATATTTGATGGCAAGATGGAATTTCAAATGAAGGAGTGGTGAGCAGGAGTGGCCTGGAGGAGTTGCTGAGTAAGACCAGATTAAGGTGGTTTGGACATGTGAGGAGAAGAGGAGAGCACATCCTGAGACGTGCACTGAACTTTGAGGTAGAGGGCAGAAGACCACCGGGAAGGCCAAGGAAGATGTGGAGAAAGGTGGTGGAGGAAGATATGGCTATGGTCCGGCAACAGTGGAGGAGGCTCGTGTCCCGTCCAACCCCACTCTTCCTCCTCCTCCTTTTCTTCTTTTTTGTTTATCCTCTTTTTTTCTTCCTCTTCCTCCTAATCTGCAAACCTCAACAATTTCTGTACTTCTCCTCCTCCTCCTCCTCCTCCTCCTCCTCCTCTTCTTCTTCTTTGTCTATCGTCTTCTTTTTTCTTCCTCTTCCTCCTAATCTGCAAACCTCAACAATTTCTGTTCTTCTCTTCCTCCTCCTCCTCTTCCTTCCCTCTTCCTCCTCCTCCTCTTTCTTTCCTCTTCCTCCTCCTCCTCTTCCTCTATGTTTTGCGATGAATAGACGACAAGAAGAAAAGGAGAATGAAAGGAAGAAGAGAAAGAGGAGGAAAAAGATTACAAAAGAAGAGAGAGCAGAGAGAGAGAGAGAGAGAGAGAGTTATGGGTTCTTGTGCTGTGAAGACTAACAATAACAATAATAACAATAACAATAATAATAATAATAATAATAATAATTGAACTATAGGAAATGTCATCTTTTTTCCTTCTTTCTCATATTCTCAAAGTTGTTTATGTATCGATAGAGAAGGAAGGGAGTGTGTGTGTGTGTGTGTGTGTGTGTTCCCTTCATTCTCCCTTTCTTCTTTCCAGTCTCCTCCTCTTCTTCTTCTTCTTTAAATTCTATCCCATTCTCCTTTTTTCTTCCTCTTTCTGTCTCTCTCTCTCCCTCCCTCCTTTTCCTTCCCTATGTTCTCTTCTACTACTTCATCTCCTCCTCCTCCTCCTCCTCCTTCTCCTTCTCTTCTTCTTTTCCATCTATTTCCTATCCTCTCTTCCTTTCTCTACTTCCTCTTCCTTCTCTGCTATGTGTGTGTGTGTGTGCGTCGCTGCCATACAAGCTGCTACGTAATGTTAAGCGCATACCACCTACGTAATTGTTCTAATATTCTTAGTACGTATTACCATTAAGTTCGTGGTCGTGTTGTCTGAGAAGGGATTTCGTGCTGTACGTTTCGACCTATCTCCCCCTCCCTTCCCTTTCCTTCCTCCCCCTCCCTCTCCGCACCCCCCCACCACCAGTGTAGCAATAGTGGAGTCTTTCATTAGGATGTGGGATGATGCGTTACACCTATTCTGTATTTGTAAGAAGCTGCCGAACTGTTTTATATGACGTCAGAGTTGTTGTTGTTTTTTTATTATTATTCTCTAAGATGTTGCCCTGTTCCGTTACCATTATTAGTGTTTTTATTATCATTATTTTCATTATTATTGCTGTCATCTGTTCCTCTGTTTCTGTAATCTTCTTTAATCTCTTCTTTATTTTTTTTATTAACAGTATTATTTATATTATTTTTTTATTATTTTATTTTATCGGCAAGTCTTCTTCCAAGGCAATAATGTTCCAGTGTTGTTCTTTCCTTCAGTCTTCATATAGTTTTTCCTTCATTTCGATGAGAGAGAGAGAGAGAGAGAGAGAGAGAGAGAGAGAGAGAGAGAGAGAGAGAGAGAGAGAGAGAGAGAGAGAGAGAGAGAGAGACCCCAAACGATTAAGTAATATCATCAAAGTAAAATGTGATAAAGTTTAAAGGTAACAAATCCGCCTACTCCAGAATCAAAAGTTAAAGTACACATTTACAGAAGTACTTATTTATCATGCATTCTCATTTATTTACTGATTTATGTCTGTTTACAAAAGTACATAGTTATTTACAAATGTGTCCTGCCATTATTCTTTCATCCCTGTGCTGTCTAACTTCCTAATGCAAGAGTTGACCAGGGCCATTCCTTCATCTTCCTAATGCAAGAGTTGACCAGGGGTGTTATTCTTTCATCCCTGTGCTGTCCAACTTCCTGATGCAAGAGTTGACCAGGGCCATTCCTTCATCTTCCTAATGCAAGAGTTGACCAGGGCCATTCCTTCATCTTCCTAATGCAAGAGTTGACCAGGGGTGTTATTCTTTCATCCCTGTGCTGTCCAACTTCATAATGCAAGAGTTGACCAGGGCTATTCCTTCATCTTCCTAATGCAAGAGTTGACCAGGGGTGTTATTCTTTCATCTCTGTGCTGTCCAACTTCCTAATGTAAGAGTTGACCAGGGCCATTCCTTCATCTTCCTAATGCAAGAGTTGACCAGGGGTGTTATTCTTTCATCCCTGTGCTGTCCAACTTCCTAATGCAAGAGTTGACCAGGGGTGTTATTCTTTCATCCCTGTGCTGTCCAACTTCCTAATGCAAGAGTTGATCAGGGGTGCCATTCTTTCATCCCTGTGCTGTCCAACTTCCTAATGCAAGAGTTGACCAGGGGTGTTATTCTTTCATCCCTGTGCTGTCCAACTTCCTAATGCAAGAGTTGACCAGGGCTATTCCTTCATCTTCCTAATGCAAGAGTTGACCAGGGGTGTTATTCTTTCATCCCTGTGCTGTCCAACTTCCTAATGCAAGAGTTGACCAGGGCTGCCATTCTTTCATCCCTGTGCTGTCCAACTTCCTCATGCAGTGTGATATGTTTTAAGACTACAGACCTGGGAGTTGTAGAACCAATTACGACATATTACACGCATAGTCGTAAGGAGTTATATAAAAAATCAACCAGACTAACACACCACACCTTGAAAATCGGGTTAAAAAGGGACAAATCAGCCACATTATCATTTCCAAAGACTGATAGGATGTTTAAAAGATCAGGCATTAGTGTGTGAAGAGCCTTGGTTACTTGCATATGTCCCTGTGTGTGTGTGTGTGTGTGTGTGTGTGTGTGTGTGTGTGTGTTTTCCCTTGCATACCATTTAATACTGAATTCCTGTTAAGTGTGTTTGTGTTGATATCCAGCTGTGTTCAGAGGGTCGGTGGGGAGCTGTTGTCTTGCAGAGGAGGGAGAGTATACGGAAGTTGAGTAGAGGAAGAGAGGAGGTTGAGGAAATTGAAGAGGAAGTTAAAAAGAAGAAAGAATATATTGTTAGTTGAAGAAGTTAAAGAAAGAAAATGAATTGTTAGTTGATGAAGTTAAAGAATGAATTGTTACTTGAAGAAGAAGTTGAACAAAGAAAAGATTGAATCGTTAGTTGAAGAGGAAGTTAAAGAAAGGAAAAAAGAGTTTACAGAAGTTTAGTTGGAGATGAAATAATTAATATACTGAAGTTTAGTTAGTTGGAGAAGAAGCTAAAGAAAGAAAAATAATTAATCGTTAGTTGAAAAGGAAGTTATAGAAGGAAAAAACAGTCTACAGAAGTTTAGTTAGAGAATGAATAAAATAATACACTGAAGTTTAGTTAGTTGGAGAAGAAGTTAAAGAAAGAAAAAGAATGAATCGTTGGTTGAAGAAGAAGTTAAAGACGGAAAAAACAATATACAGAAGTTTAGTTGAAGGAAAAAATTATGATGAAGTTTTGTTAGTTGAAGAGGAAGTTAGAGGAAGAAAAAAAGAATACCCAGAAGTTGAATAGTTAGTCAAAGAGGAAGTTAAAGAAGGCAAAAAGAATGTGTGGTTATTTGAAGAAGTTAAGAAAAAAAAAGAATACACAGAAGTTCAATAATTAGTCAAAGAGGAAGTTCAAGAAGGAAAAAGGAATGCATGTTGTTTTTATATATACTATTTGATATCTACACAAGCACTATGCCACTAGACCAAAATATTATAAGCGAATACATGAAGAAAGATGTGTGTGTGTGTGTGTGTGTGTGTGTGTGTGTGTGTGTGTGTGTGTGTGTGTGTGTGTGTGTTTATCAAGAATACACGTCTTTCTTTCAATCTTTCTCAATTTCTCTTTGGGTCGGCATTTGTCTCTCTAGGTTAGGTTAGAAAGGAAGGAGTGATGTGATAGCCAGTCTCTCTCTCTCTCTCTCTCTCTCTCTCTCTCTCTCTCTCTCTCTCTCTCTCTCTCTCTTTCTATCTCTCATGTCCATCTATATATCTATCTCTCTCTCTCCCAACTCTCTATCTCTCTATCTATCTATCTCTCATGTTGACATATGGAGTGATAGTGTGAGTGTATTGTATGTTTTTTTCTTTCTTTTTGTACAGTAACGAAAGTAGCTCAAGGGAAGGAAAATAGGAAACAATGAAGGAAAGGCTCGTTAACCAGTATGTCTTTTCTCCTTCTTCTTCTTCTTCTTTGTTATCATCAGCACTGGATAACTATAACTGAATTTTTATTTATTTATTTATCTTTTACTTGTATTGTGATTTCCAGCCGTCAAGAATCCAAAACATCTATTATTTGCGGGCGGTTCATGTTGATTTTTTTTTTTTATTTACTTATTTATTTTACTTGTACTGTGATTTCCGGCCGTCAAGAATCCAGAACACCTATTATTGGCAGGCGGTTCATGTTGATTTTTGTATTTATTTACTTATTTATTTTAATTGTACTGTGATTTCCGGCCGTCAAGAATCCAGAACATCTATTATTTGCGGGCGGTTCACGTTGTCTCTCATTCCCATCATTTAAGACGAGTAATGGGTTTTCCGACGCTTGGAAATTCAGAATACATAAACTAACGGAATTCTACTGTGCATAAAAACATACTTGGCGACATCGGAAAGAAAAACCGTGTGTGTGTGTGTGTGTGTTCGTGTGTTCGTTCCTTTTCAACTAACTATTCAACTTCTCTATATTCTTTCTTTTCTAACTTCTTCTTCAACTAACAGTTTACTCTTTTTTTCTTTCCTTAACTTCCTCCTCAACTAACAAAACTTCTGTCTATTTCTTTTTCCTTCTTGAACTTCCTTTTCAACTAACTATTCAACTTCTCAATATTCTTTCTTTTCTAACTTCTTCTTCAACTAACAGTTTACTCTTTTTTTCTTTCCTTAACTTCCTCCTCAACTAACAAAACTTCTGTCTATTTCTTTTTCCTTCTTGAACTTCCTTTTCAAATAACTATTCAACTTCTCTATATTCTTTCTTTTTTAACTTCTTCTTCAACTAACAATTTACTCTTTTTTTCTTTCCTTAACTTCCTCTTCAACAAACAAAACTTCTGTACGTATATTTCTTTTTCCTTCTTGAACTTCCTTTTTCAACTAACTATTCAACTTCTGCATGTTCGTTTTTCTCTCCATAACTTCCTCTTCAAATAAATACTCATCCCCTTTTCTTCCTTCAACTTCCTCAACTTCTGCATAATTTTTCTCCTTCTCCAACTAAACTTCTGTATATTGTTTTTTCCTTCTTTAACTTCCTCTTCAACCAACGATTCATTCTTTCTGTGTGTGTGTGTGTGTGTGTGTGTGTGTGTGTGTGTGTGTGCGTGTGCGTGTGTGTGCGTGTGTGTGTAGCTTCTATGGACACCTGCTAAGGCTCAACTCTCTGCCGACCTGTATTTTAAGGGTCGGATCAATTACTGCCAGTCGCTATTATGGAGTTCACCTGGTCCTTCGTTGTGTCTGTGTGTGTGTGTGTGTGTGTGTGTGTGTGTGTGTGTGTGTGATCCTTTTCCGAACATGGTTTTATCTAAGTCTGTGTGTGTGTGTGTGTGTGTGTGTGTGTGTGTGTGATCCTTTTCCGAACATGGTTTTATCTAAGTCTGTATGTGTGTTTGTGTGTGTGTGATTTGTAAAAGCTGTAGTGAGTATAGAGACTAGGCTGGTGTGTGTGTTTGCGTGTGTGTGTGTGTGTGTGTGTGTGCGTCAAGCTTCGTAGGCTGCCCTCGTTCCTCTACTGGCCTCCGTCGGTGTTTCTATCGGCTGCGTTTCATTGCTAATCCGTAAAAATAAACAAAAACCTAAAAAACAACCATTCACTCCACCTATCGTTAATTTGACCATCGCTTTCCACGTTGGCGATGGTGGCTAACGTGGTTGTTATATTTGGGGCAGGGAGAATAGGCAGGTTAGGAGTCCATCGGTTCAGTTTTTCTCCTTTTTCTTTCCTTTTTTATATATACTGCAACCTTATGTCCTCCTAGATGTCAAAATTAGGGTACAGTTCCGAGCTTGTTTTATTTCCATCAGTTGTGTTGGTATGATATTTTTGGGGTAGGGAGAGTTGGCAGGTCAGGAGTCTATATATACAAGTTGTCCCTTCTTTTTCATTCCTTTTTTTATATATACTGCAACCTTATGTCCTCCTAGATGTCAAAATTAGGGTACAGTTCCAAGCTTGTTTAATTTTTCCATCAGTTGTGTTGGTATGATATTTTGGGGGCAGGGAGAGTTGGCAGGTTTGGAGTCTTATATATACAAGTTGTCCCTTCTTTTTTATTCCTTTTTTTATATATACTGCAACCTTATGTCCTCCTAGATGTCAAAATTAGGGTTCAGTTCCGAGCGTGTTTAATATTTCCATCGGTTGTGTTATTTTGGGGCAGGGAGAGTAGGCAAGTTAGGCGTCCATAAATACCTTTTTTTTCTTCCTTTTCTTCTTGATATATACAGAGCAACCTCTTCTCTCACCTCTGACGGAACTCTTTACTTTCACGTGTCGTTCAAGATCTCTGTGTTGTGTTGGCCATGGGTGACGGTAGTGGTGGTGGAGGGGTGGGGGAGGACATGAGGCAGTGGTGGTGGTGGTGGTGGCTTTGGGGGTGTATTATGCAAGTGGTGATGAATGGAAGGGTTGTGTGGGTGAGGTTGAGTGTATAGAGTGAGGTGGTGTATGGAGGGGGTGTGTGGGATATGTAATGGTGATGGTGGATGTGGTGATGTGATAATTGTTGGGATGGGCATGGAAGTGGTGGTGGGTGAGTGTGGGGGTGTTGTTATGGTGGTGGGTGGGTTGGCGAGTGGTGGGGTTGGTGGGTAGTGATGGTAACAGGAGGGCTAACCAACACCTCCCTTCAGAGCGTGTCGCCAAATCCAGTGCTTGGTGAGGGGTGTTACACATGTCGCACAGAAAGTGTTCCGGGTTTCGTCAATACATTTTCTCAACCCCAAAGACTACCAGCGCTTGTGATCTGCTTGTGACTCAGAGTGCTTGTACCTGTTAACGTCGAGCGCCATTCACTCATTCATGGTTTTCATAATGGTTGATATTTTAGTACTTTTTCAACTTGTATGTTTGCTTTCAGTCAGAGCTCGCCTCGGAATCGTACCTGTTGTTTTCCATATATATTTACTTCTGCCATACTTTGTGTATTGTAGAAGCCATAGCCAGAAACGGTGATGACAACCATAATGTGTGTGTGTGTGTGTGTGTGTGTGTGTGTGTGTGCGTGGCGAGGGTGGTCGTTCACTCAGCTCTCATGCAAGCCGTTTCTCATTCCGGTGCGTTTCTCCTCCTGCGGCGTAAAGAGCACAACCTTGATGCAATAATTCCATGTCTTGTTCTTCCCCTTGGAGGTGTGTGCGTGTGTGTGTGTGTGTGCCAAGGGAGGTGTCCGTTGCGTTGTTTCTTTGCGTATGACTTCGTTCGTTTGTTTGTTTACCCGTGTGTGGTCCGCATTATCACTCTGCGAAGGCGTACCACATCTATTCCCAAAGGCTTAGGGAAGTTGTCGGGGTTTCCGTGGGGGGTTTTCTGAGCCTGGCGGTATAGTTTTCAGACATCCATTTGAAAAGGCTCTTGCAGAAGTTGTCGGCGTTTCCATGGGTGGTTTTCTGAGCCTGACGGTATAGTTTTGCAAGATGTATATTCCCAAAAGCTCTCACAGAAGTTGTCGGCATTTCCATGGGGGTTTTCTGAGCCTGACAGTAAAGTTTTCAGACATCCATTTGAAAAGGCTCTCACAGAAGTTGTCGGCGTTTCCATGGGGGTTTTCTGAGCCTGACATTAAAGTTTTCAGACATCCATTTGAAAAGGCTCTCACAGAAGTTGTTGGCGTTTCCATGGGGGTTTTCTGAGCCTGACAGTAAAGTTTTAAGACATCCATTTGAAAAGGCTCTCACAGAAGTTGTCGGCGTTTCCATGAGGGTTTTCTGAGCCTGACAGTAAAGTTTTAAGACTTCCATTTGAAAAGGCTCTCACAGAAGTTGTCGGCGTTTCCATGAGGGTTTTCTGAGCCTGACAGTAAAGTTTTAAGACATCCATTTGAAAAGGCTCTCACAGAAGTTGTCAGCGTTTCCATGGGGGTTTTCTGAGCCTGGTGGTAAAGTTTTAAGACATCAGTTTAAAAAGGCTCTCACAAGTTGTCGGCATTTCCATGGGGGGTTTTCTAAGCTTGACGGTAGAGTTCTTAGACATCCATTTGAAAAGGCTCTCACAGAAGTTGTCAGCTTCCAAGGGGGGTTTTCTGAGCCTGGCGGTAAAGTTTTAAGACCAGTTTAAAAAGGCTGTCACAGAAGTTGTCGGCGTTTCCATGGGTGGTTTTCTGAGCCTGGCAGTAAAGTTTTAAGACCAGTTTAAAAAGGCTGTCACAGAAGTTGTCAGCGTTTCCATGGGTGGTTTTCTGAGCCTGGCGGTTAAGTTTTAAGACATCGGTTTAAAAAGGCTCTTGCAGAAGTTGTCGGCATTTCCATGGGTGGTTTCCTGAGCCTGGCAGTAAAGTTTTAAGACCAGTTTAAAAAGGCTGTCACAGAAGTTGTCGGCATTTCCATGGGGGTTTTCTGAGCCTGACAGTAAAGTTTTAAGACCAGTTTAAAAGGGCTGTCACAGAAGTTGTCGGGGTTTCCGTGGGGGGTTTTCTGAGCCTGGCAGTAAAGTTTTAAGACATCGGTTTAAAAAGGTTCTTGCAGAAGTTGTCGGGATTTCCATGGGGGGTTTCCTGGACCTGGCAGTAGTTTTGCAAGGGTTCTTCACTGTGAACGGGGAAAAACACTCATGACAGCCTGACGTAACTCCTCTGTGGCTTTGAAAAACATAGCAAGACCCCCAAACGTTTGCTAACATGAGTGACGCTACTGAAAAGCCTCTCGTGGAAGTTGCCGGGATTTCCGTGGACTGTTTCGTGATGCTAGTTACAATTTTACATGACTTCTGCATCTTAGACGGTAAAATCTCCCATGAAAACCCGGTTAACCCGTGAGCTTCGGCTATGGGAAAGCTGAAAAGTGGCCGAGAAACGTTAACATTATACTGCATTTTGAGACTAAGAAAAGAGCATGGAACGTATATCAGAGTACTCCTCTCATAACCATAAAGCCGTTAAAAATATTTACTTTTACTCAAACTCCATTATTTTTGGGTGGTGTTTGTTACAAAATAAAGTCTTGTGACGCGTGGCATCTAGCCGAGAGTCGCTTGTTGTTTACTTTAGAGAATTTGACAAGTGATTACTGTATAGATAGCTAATTCAGTCTGCCATGACCTTACAGCACCACCTATGACAAAAAAGTCCACCTCAAGGTCACTCACCCACCACAGTGACCCAGGGCATGCATGGTGGGTTGCTCTATGCCACCACCGCCTATGCAATCAGGGCTGTATTCTTAAATCTCACGAAATCGGCAACGATAACGACAGTCCCCACACACACTAATGTTCGGGTTGTCACAATATGCATATTCTTAAACACTCGGCTTTGTCGGGTGGGATTTGGTAACACTGGCGGTGCGAGAAAAATTGATTGGTAAC
This sequence comes from Eriocheir sinensis, assembly GCF_024679095.1. Taxonomy (NCBI): domain Eukaryota; kingdom Metazoa; phylum Arthropoda; class Malacostraca; order Decapoda; family Varunidae; genus Eriocheir; species Eriocheir sinensis. Next base: position 3,306,337 of record NC_066565.1, read on the forward strand.
ACTATCCCTTGTTGTTTGGTCCATCTCAATGTTCTGACGGTCAAAACGCCGACTGCACCTGATGCCCTGCGCGCTGTGCTCAAGTCAACACTGGAGGAAACTAAGCGATATTCATCCCAAAATGAAGTTGCTCTACTTCTGGAGCTTGTAGAGACACCGAGCAGTAGTACTTGACAGATGAACGGATCATGCAATGATAAAAAAGAAACAGGAGGCTTGGGAAACTGTAGCATCACTCTACAATGCCACTGGCTCTCACTGAGGCCGCGGCCACACAGAAAGTGAGAAAGCTAGCGAGAGCGAGAGCGGCTAGGCGAGTTTATGTGGCCACAGGAAAAGCGAGGCGAGGCAAGGGTTGTCATGGCAACACGCCCCACAATATGTGTGAGAAGTGGTGACGGACCCGACAAAGTCTCCCGACAATTTGGTGCTTTGATCGGTACCACGGTCCCAGAGGTGGCGTATAAGAGTACACCCTTCGTGACTGTCGGAGCTGTGGTAGCCACGGGCACGATGGTTGTTTAAGAATATCATTGTCGGATGTGCGGGGACTGTGGTTACAGAAGTTTGATTTAAGAATACGGCCCTTAGCTCGAATTAGGGGTTTTGAGCCGAGCCCCAAACGGGGTCCGCCATTTCAGCGGACCGACTCACGGGAGCCCCAAACGTGGTCCACCGAAGCTGCCGGGTTAATCTTCTCTGTGGCCTTGGGAAATAGTCGTAATTGAAGCCCGAGACGTCTGTTTGAAAGGCCTCTCGTGGAAGTTGCCGGGCTACTCATGGACTGTTTTGTGATGCCAGTGATGGTTTTAACCGAACAGGAAAATCGCGCCCCATGAAAACCCGGTCAGTCTTCTCTGTGGCCTTGGGAAATACTCGTAGTGGGCGCCCGAGGTGTTTCAGAGTGTGGACGGGTTTCTCTGTCTGTGTTTCTGGCGTTGGTCTGTCTCCTCCTGTCCTGTTCCTTGGTTTGGTATGAGAGACGCTGTAGCAATGTGTACAGATGATATTTTTAATGTTAATTTTATTCGTATAGATTATTAGACCTTCCCTCCTTCCCTCGGTCCCTTCCTTCCTCTCCTGCCCTCCCTTCCTTTCCTTTCCTCCCCTTCCTTTCCTTCCCTCCCCTTCCCTTCCCTTTCCTTCCCTTTCCCTTCCTTTCCCTTCCCTTTCTTTCCTTTCCTTCCCTTTCCCTTCCATTCCCTTCCCTTTCCTTCCCTCCCTTTCCAATATCCTTCCCTTCCATCCCTTCCTTCCCTCCTCCCTTTCCTTCCCACTATTTTTCCTATCTCCATTCCCTCCCTTCCTTCCTTCCTTCCTTCCTTTCCTTCCTTCCCTCATTCCATCCCTTCCTCACCTCCCTCCCCCCTTCCCTCCCTACATCCCATACCGTCAGAAAGTAATAAGCATAGTGTCTGGGCGGGCGGGACAGTGGGTCTTCCCTGGTGGCGGAGGAGACTCGTGCGTTGAAAAATTTTATGTTTATGAGGCCAAAGAAAACGGAAGAGTGAGGGAGCGGGCGTTTTGTGTCTGGGATTCGTTGGGTGGTTTGACGCTTTTGGGGTTTTGTATGTGGGAATTTTGTTTACGATTATAATTATTATTATTATTTTTTTTTTACGTCATTTTTCTTTTTTTTTCATTATTTTTTTTTTCATTTCATCATTGTTGTTATTCTTCCTTTCTCTTTCTTTCTTTCTTATTTTTCATTCATTTTTTTCACTCATTTTTCCCATTACTCCTTGTTGGCCTTTGCAAGTTGTTGATGTGAGGGTCAGAAGTGTTTGAAAATCCCGACAAGGCTTTCGTAGGAGTTCTGAAGATTCCCTTGGGTAGTTTTATGACCCTGTTGGTAGTCAGGCAAAAGCTTTGAACCACCAACATCAAAACCCACTCATATTTGGCCTTTGGAACTTGTTGATGTGAGGGTCGGAAGTGTTTGAAAATCCCGACAAGGCTTTCGTAGGAGTTCTGAAGATTCCCTTGGGTAGTTTCATGACCCTATTGGTAGTCTGGCAAAGGCTCTGAACCACTAACATCAAAACCCACTCATATTTGGCCTTTGGAACTTGTTGATGTGAGGGTCGGAATTGTTTGATAATCCCGATAAGGCTTTCGTAAGAGTTCTGAAGATTCCCTTGGGTAGTTTTATGGCCCTATTGGTAGTCAGGCAAAGGCTTTGAACCACTAACATCAAAATCCACTCATATTTGGCCTTTGGAACTTGTTGATGTGAGGGTCGGAAGTGTTTGATAATCCCGACAAGGCTTTCGTAGGAGTTCTGAAGATTCCCTTGGGTAGTTTCATGACCCTATTGGTAGTCTGGCAAAAGCTTTGAACCACCAACATCAAAACCCACTCATATTTGGCCTTTGGAACTTGTTGATGTGAGGGTCGGAAGTGTTTGATAATCCCGACAAGGCTTTCGTAGGAGTTCTGAAGATTCCCCTGGGTAGTTTTATGACCCTGGCGGTAGTCTGGCAAATGCTCTGAACCACCAACATAAAAACCCACTCATATTTGGCCTTTGGAACTTGTTGATGAGAGGGTCGGAAGTGTTTGATAATCCCGACAAGGCTTTCGTAGGAGTTCCGAAGATTCCCTTGGGTAGTTTTATGACCCTGGTGGTAGTCAGGCAAAGGCTTTGAACCACTAACATCAAAACCCACTCATATTTGGCCTTTGGAAGTTGATGATGTGAGAGACTTTCATAGGAGTTCTGAAGATTCCCTTGGGTAGTTTTATGACCCTGGTGGTAGTCTGGCAAAGGCTTTGAACCACTAACATCAAAACCCACTCATATTTGGCCTTTGGAAGTTGATGATGTGAGAGACTTTCATAGGAGTTCTGAAGATTCCCTTGGGTAGTTTTATGACCCTGTTGGTAGTCAGGCAAAGGCTTTGAACCACTAACATCAAAACCCACTCATATTTGGCCTTTGGAAGTTGTTGATGTGAGGGTCGGAAGTGTTTGAAAATCCCGACAAGGCTTTCGTAGGAGTTCTGAAGATTCCCTTGGGTAGTTTCATGACCCTATTGGTAGTCTGGCAAAGGCTCTGAACCACTAACATCAAAACCCACTCATATTTGGCCTTTGGAAGTTGATGATGCGAGAGACTTTCGTAGGAGTTCTGAAGATTCCCTTGGGTAGTTTTGTGACCCTGGTGGTAGTCTGGCAAAGGCTCTGAACCACTAACATCAAAACCCACTCATATTTGGCCTTTGGAAGTTGATGATGTGAGAGACTTTCGTAGGAGTTCTGAAGATTCCCTTGGGTAGTTTTATGACTCTGGTGGTAGTCTGGCAAAGGCTCTGAACCACCAACATCAAAACCCACTCACGAGAATCCGACTAACCACCTTCTTGGCCTTGTAAGTTGTTGAAGTGAGGGTCGGAAGCATTTGTGAATCCCGACCGTCTGTTTCGCATGCTCTCCTCGGCCCCTCATCCACCTCACTCCACTTTCTTAGACCATTTTTGTACAGACACACAAACATTACAATCAAAACGGTGAAGGGTTTTTACTGGGCTGTTGACGAGGGGACTGTTGGGGCGGACTCACGAGCTCCGGAAATGAACTTTGTCGAGAGTGAAACAGAAGGAAAGGAAAAGACATATATGCATAATCGCGTGTTTTCGCTCATGTGAAATTTCTACTTTATTATTATTATTTTTTTTCAAGCAAGTTTTCTTTCTTTATTTCACATTTTCTAATTATATGACATATTTCTCCTTGTGTGTTTGTGTTCAGGTGCAATTTCTACATTATTTTAGTATGTTTATTTTTTCTTCGTTTCTTTCCTTCAAGTACATTCTCTATATTTTTTCATTGTAGCTTTTTTTTACTACTTTACATCATTTTTTTTTTCTCAAGCTACATTTTCTTTCTTCCATTTTTTTTCTAATCGTACATATTTTTTTCTGATCATATGACAGTTTCGTTCTTGCACAATCTCTACTTTCCTCAAGCAACACATTCTGATATTTTTCTTGGACACATTTTCCCGATTGCCATTTTCGTTCAAGCGCAATTTCTATTTTTCGTCGCAGTTTCTTCATCGTTTTCCTCGACGTGATATTCTCCTCAAGCAACACATCCTTCCTTTTTTTCTTGTATTCTAATTATACGACACATTTTGATATCCCGTTTTCCGTTCTCGTAATCACATCACCTGTTCGTCGCTTTTCTCTGCGTTTTTCTTGGTACCGTTTTGAAAGTCTCGTCAGTCACCGTTTTCTTTCACTCTCCATCCTTCTTTTTTCGCTGTCATTAAATCATCTACGTCTTTTTTTTTTTTTCTGCGTCTAATTGTATCGTGTGTTTTATCGTGGGTTTCGTTCGCCTTATTCCGTTGTCTGTTTCGCTGTTGTTTTGGTCAATGTTTTCTTCCCTCTCGTTGTTTTTTCTCTTGTTACGTCATTAATTCTTTCCCTTCGTCATATCATATCGCGCGTTTTATCGTGGGTTTCGTTCGCCTTATTCCGTTGTCTGTTTCGCTGTCGTTTTGGTCAATGTTTTCTTCCGTCTTCCCGTGTTTCCTATTGTTGCTAAGTCGGTTATTCTTCCCTTCTTCGTCATATCAAATCGTTTGTTGTATCGTCTTATGGCTTTCATTCGCCTTTCGTTTCCCGCTGTTTGTTTCGCTGTCGTTTTGGTCAATGTTTTCTTCCGTCTTCCCGTGTTTCCTATTGTTGCTAAGTCGGTTATTCTTCCCTTCTTCGTCATATCAAATCGTGTGTTGTATCGTCTTATGGCTTTCGTTCGCCGTTTGTTTTGCTGTCGTTTTGGTTAATGTCTTCTTTCCTTTTTCTGTGTTTCCCATTGTTGTTACGTCACTCATTCCTCCCTTCGTCACATCGTATCGAGTGTTTTATCGTGGGTTTTGTTTTCCTCCTTTTTTTCCTTGTTTTTCCATTATTGTTACATCGATTATTCTTCCCTTCGTCATATCATATCGAGTGTTTTATCGTGGGTTTTGTTTTCCTCCTTTTTTTCCTTGTTTTTCCATTATTGTTACATCGATTATTCTTCCCTTCGTCATATCATGTCGAGTGTTTTATCGTGGGTTTTGTTTTCCTCCTTTTTTCCTTGTTTTCCATTATTGTTACATCGATTATTCTTCCTTCGTCATATCATGTCGAGTGTTTTATCGTGGTTTTGTTTTCCTTTTTTTCCTTGTTTTTCCATTATTGTTACATCGATTATTCTTCCCTTCGTCATATCATGTCGAGTGTTTTATCGTGGTTTTGTTTTCCTTTTTTTCCTTGTTTTTCCATTATTGTTACATCGATTATTCTTCCCTTCGTCATATCATGTCGAGTGTTTTATCGTGGGTTTTGTTTTCCTCCTTTTTTTCCTTGTTTTTCCATTATTGTTACATCGATTATTCTTCCCTTCGTCATATCATGTCGAGTGTTTTATCGTGGGTTTTGTTTTCCTCCTTATTTTCCTTGTTTTTACATTATTGTTACATCGATTATTCTTCCTTCGTCATATCATGTCGAGTGTTTTATCGTGGGTTTTGTTTTCCTCCTTTTTCCTTGTTTTCCATTATTGTTACATCGATTATTCTTCCCTTCGTCATATCATGTCGAGTGTTTTATCGTGGGTTTTGTTTTCCTCCATTATTTCCTTGTTTTTCCATTATTGTTACATCGATTATTCTTCCCTTCGTCATATCATATCGAGTGTTTTATCGTGGGTTTTGTTTTCCTCCTTTTTTTCCTTGTTTTTCCATTATTGTTACATCGATTATTCTTCCCTTCGTCATATCATGTCGAGTGTTTTATCGTGGGTTTTGTTTTCCTCCTTTTTTTCCTTGTTTTTCCATTATTGTTACATCGATTATTCTTCCCTTCGTCATATCATATCGAGTGTTTTATCGTGGGTTTTGTTTTCCTCTCCGTCGTTCGTTTTGGTCAATGTCCTCTTTCCTTTGTTGTTACGTCACTCATTCTTCCTTTCATCATATCATATCGAGTGTTTTATCGTGGGTTTTGTTTTCCTCTCCGTCGTTCGTTTTGGTCAATGTCCTCTTTCCTTTGTTGTTACGTCACTCATTCTTCCTTTCATCATATCATGTCGAGTGTTTTATCGTGGGTTTTGTTTTCCTCTCTCCGTCGTTCGCTTTGGTCAATGTCTTCTTTAATTTTTCTGTGTTTTTCATTGTTGTAACATCACTCATTCTTCCCTTCGTCTTATCAAATCGCGTTTTTATCGTGGGTTTCTCTTGTCTTTGGTTTCCCGTCGTTTTGATCAGTGTTTTCCTCCTTTTTTTCCTTGTCTTCTATTGCTGTTACGTCGATCATTCTTCCCTTCGTCTTATCAAATCGTGTGTTTTATCGTGGGTTTTGTTTTCCTCTCTCTGTTGGTCGTTTTGGTCAATGTTTTCGTTCCTCTTTCCATGTTTCCTCTTGTTGTTACGTCACTCATTCTTCCCTTCGTCATATCAAATCGCGTTTTTATCGTGGGTTTCTCTCGTCTTTCGTTTCCCGTCGTTTTGATCAGTGTTTTCCTCCTTTTTTTCCTTGTCTTCTATTGGTGTTACGTCGATCATTCTTCCCTTCGTCTTATCAAATCGTGTGTTTTATCGTGGGTTTCTCTCATCTTTCGTTTCCCGTTGTTTTGATCAGTGTTTTCCTCCTTTTTTTCCTTGTCTTCTATTGCTGTTACGTCGATCATTCTTCCCTTCGTCTTATCAAATCGTGTGTTTTATCGTGAGTTTTGTTTTCCTCTCTCTGTTGGTCGTTTTGGTCAATGTTTTCGTTCCTCTTTACATGTTTCCATTGTTGTTATGTCACTAATTTTTCCCTTCGTTCTGTCATATCGCGCGTTTTATCGTGGATTTCGCTCGTCTTTGGTTTCCCGTTGTTTTGATCAGTGTTTTCCTCCTTTTCTCCTTGTTTTCCATTGTTACGTCGACTATTCATCCCTTCTTCATCGTACCATATCGCGCATTTTATCGTGGGTTTTGTTTTCCTCTCCGTCATTCCTTTTGGTCAATGTTTTCGTTCCTCTTTCCATGTTTCCTTTTGTTGTTACGTCACTAATTTTTTCCTTCTTCGTCATATCAAATCGAGCGTTTTATCGTGGGTTTCGCTCGTCTTTGGTTTCCCGTCGTTTTGATCAGTGTTTTCCTCATTTTCTCCTTGTCGTTTATTGTTGTTATGTCGATTATTCTTCCCTTCTTCGTCATATCGTATCGTGTGTTTTATCGTGGATTTCGCTCGTCTTTCGTTTCCCGTCGTTTTGATCAGTGTTTTCCTCCTTTTTTTCCTTGTTTTCCATTGTTGTTACGTAGATCATTCTTCCCTTCGTCATATCAAATCGAGCGTTTTATCATGGGTTTCGCTCGTCTTTGGTTTCCCGTCGTTTTGATCAGTGTTTTCCTCATTTTCTCCTTGTCGTTTATTGTTGTTAAGTCGATTATTCTTCCCTTCGTCTTATCAAATCGTGTGTTTTATCGTGGGTTTCGTTCGCCTTTGGTTCCCTCTCATCTCAGGACTTCCTCAGACTGACAGACAGGAAAAATGAACAAAAGTAGAGCGTCCCTTCACACCCCAGCCTTGTGTTTCTTCTGCCACGCGTACAAACAAAAGAGCGAGAGAGAACGAGAGAGAGCGAGAGAGAGTACCGTGGCATTTAAGTGTTGTGTAAGCTTGTCAAGTCATTTGCTTCCCTTCCCTTCCCTTCCCTTCCCTTTCCCGTTTTCCTCTTCCTCCCCCTTCGCCCATCCTCTCCCTCCCCCTCCCTCCCCCCTTCCTCTCCCCACACCCAGCCCCACTTTTTGTCATTCACTAGTAATAAAAGTTACCCCCAAACTTGCCTTATCTTTATCTTATTGCACCTTTTATCGCTGCTTCGCTCACGACTATGAGATACTACACGCTGATGCTGTCTGTGTGTGTGTGTGTGTGTGTGTGTGTGTGTGTGTGTGTGTAGGGGGAGGAGATGGGAAGGGGAGAGAGAAAATGTGGAAGAGAATGGTAAGGGAAGGAGGAAGAAAGGGAAAGGAGAGAAAGGATGGTAAGGGAAGGAGGAAGGAAGGGAAAGGAGAGAAAGGATGGTAAGGGAAGGAGGAAGGAAAGGAAAGGAGAGAAGGAAAGAAGTGTGTGTGTGTGTGTGTGTGTGTGTGTGTGTGTGTGAGCCGCATCAACACACCTGCAGAGGCCTTGTATAAATCACTCGCTCGCAATTACACACCTGCCAAGCTCCACACCACACCTGCAGAAGCCTATGGGACACACCCGCTTCCCTGCACATCTGAGCCACACGCCTGTCACACCTGCACACACACACACACACACACACACACACACACACACACACACACACACACACACACACACACACACACACAAACGATACAGGTACAATTTTGTCTTCCATATTTGCTCTACTAAATGCTTGTGTGTGTGTGTGTGTGTGTGTTCTGAAAGTCTCATCTCGATACAAATGAATTTATTATCATTATTATTATTATTATTATTATTATTATTATTATTATTATTATTATTATTATAGTCCCAGTGAAGTTGTGTTATCATTGTAAATTCAAGTCTTCCAAGATTGTTTTGTTTTATGAATATACTGAAAAAAATGTATCTAGATGAGAGAGAGAGAGAGAGAGAGAGAGAGAGAGAGAGAGAGAGAGAGAAATCAGTACAATGGAGGAAAGATGTCATTGAAGTTTCCTCCCATGTTCAGAGCGGCCAGACTCACACACACACACACACACACACACACACACACACACACACACACACACACACACACACACACACACACCACCAACAACATCAACAAAATAATCACTCAAGAAAAACGCGACAGACAAACACACAGTCGGCCTCAAAAACATCACTTCCTTTCCAGCGTTTCCCTCCACAGAGCTTCCTTTTCCATGTGCATAACCTCCTTCTTTCCAGGGTATTTAGATAAAGTTCCCGGTGAGTACTTCCTTCCATTCTAGCGAGTAAGATTACCCTTATTAACCCTATTTATTAATCTAGGAGTTAGTCTGTTTGTTTGTCTCTCTAATGACGGGAGTGACATTCAGGTGTTGCCTCCGGGTAATGTTGAGTTGGTAATGTAATAACACTGAGGTTCCATGTTGTCTGAGTGAGTCTAGGTACGTAATGCATGCCTTTAGGAGTGTCAAATCCTTAGTATATTCACATGTACACTTGGGAAAATAAGTATCGAACACCCATGGGTCATATGAATAGAATCTGAGCGAAATTTAGAGACATTTATAGACGAAACGTTGCGCCCACCTCGCCAGCACAACACCATAGTCCGTATTTTCAATCATTTCAGGTTTTCAGTTCGCCCGTTTGACAAGCCTCTCGTACAAGTTCCTGGGCTTGCCATGGACTGTTTTGTGATTCTATCAATACATTTACACGACTGGAAAATCACCCCCGACAAAAACCCGGTTAACCTTCTCTGTTGCCTTGGAAAATAGTCATAGTGATAGCCCGATGCGTTTTAAAATATGGACCCATGTCTGTAGAATTCCCTCAAATACTGTTCAGGTGACCAGTGGGTGCTGAATACGTTATTTGCCGAGTGTACATGAATGCTTTATATCACCATCCATCCACCTATCCATCGCACAGTTACTTCTCTGCACATCTGTAATTATATAAATCCTCCGGAAAGACAGACGTTACCAGCACTGCTTTTTTCAGGCCTAATGTAGCGTTGTTTGCTGTTAGAATTTCACGACTCAAGGCGGCCTCACTTGAGCACTCTATGGCGCCTTTGGTATTATCTGCCAGTACAAATATTATTATCATTACTATTGCCAGAGGTTTTAAACTTGGTCTTTGTATTTATTAAGTCACGTAGACAGATTAGCTTTTTGATTTGGTTTTGGACGGAGCAAGAAGTGTTGGCTCGTCACGGATTTGAGTTGACATTTTAAAAACTCACTCGTACAAAGTTATGTTAAGAATGAACGTAAAAAGATGTTGAAAATGAGCGTAAAAAGTTATGTTGAAAATGAGCGTAAAAAGTTATGTTGAAAATGAGCGTAAAAAGTTATGTTGAAAATGAGCGTAAAAAGTTATGTTGAAAATGAGCGTAAAAAGTTATGTTAAAAATGAGCGTAAAAAGTTATGTTAAAAATGAACGTAAAAAGTTATGTTAAAAATGAACGTAAAAAGTTATGTTAAAAATGAACGTAAAAAGTTATGTTAAAAATGAACGTAAAAAGTTATGTTAAAAATGAACGTAAAAAGTTATGTTAAAAATGAACGTAAAAAGTTATGTTAAAAATGAACGTAAAAAGTTATGGTAACAATGAACGTAAAAGTTATGTTAAAAATTAACGTAAAAAGTTATGTTAAAAATTAACGTAAAAAGTTATGTTAAAAATAAATGTAAAAAGTTATGTTGAAAATTAACGTAAAAAGTTATGTCAAAAATGAACGTAAAAAGTTATGTTAAAAAATTAACGTAAAAAGTTATGTTAAAAGTGAACGTAAAAAGTTATGTTAAAAATGAACGTAAAAAGTTATGTAAAAAATGAACGTAAAAAATTATGTAAAAAATGAACGTAAAATTTTTATGTAAAAAATGAACGTAAAAAATTATGTAAAAAATGAACGTAAAAAATATGTAAAAAATTGGGGTGCGTCTTATAGGCCCACGCATCTTTTAAGCCATCAAATACGGCATGTTAGAAATGGACACAAAAACCCACGTACAAGATCAACACAACCAGCTGACCGCGCCTTAAAAACGGGCTGAAGAACACAAGTCAGCCACCTTAGTGTTGACGTAGACTAACACCAGGTTTAAAGAGTTCGCCAATAGTTTACAATGTTGACGGGTAAGTTTACGTCAGAATTTGGTGTAGTAAAGAGTTACGGAAGCCTTCAGTAGTGGGGAACATTGCTATCACTCTTATTATTGAATGTTTATTATTATTATTATCATTATTATTACAGTACATTTTCCAGTAGTTCGGTTTCGGTTTTATACGGATTGTCATGGAAGATATTTATAGGATTTTTAGATTTCATGCTCATCGGGAAATTCATAAATCCTAAAAAAATCCTCCATGAAAATCCACATAAAACCGAACTATTGGAAAACGTACTATTTAAGGGATGACTGTTATTGTTGTCTCGTACATAAGCTTCCGAGGATTTATCGCTGTTGTTCGTGTTGTTTGCAGAAAGGTAACATTGTCCTCAGCCTCATAAACCACACCCTTATAAACAACATTCTAAACCTGATATATCACCCTTGTAGTGACCTAAACCTTTTCATAACACATCACTAACTACTACCAATATTACTACCATTATTATTATTACTGCAGTTGTTGTTTTTATCATTACTAGTGGAGGATATTTTAAGGTGTATTGCCAGTCTAGGTATTGAGTGACTCGCTGTATCATTTAACCTGTACCTGTGGGGATCATGTTTCTTAAAGGCCCCTCTAATCGAGAATAGTGAGAAAAAACACTACCTTATCAGAATCACTATGAATTTCGCGTGGCTTTCCTGGTAGCAACGTGGGTGATATGATAGTGTTTTGGGCTCTGTCTGGGTACTTCTTCAAGACTGAGACTGGCTTTCCTGGTAGCAACGTGGCTGATATGATAGTGTTTTGGGCTCTGTCTGGGTACTTCTTCAAGACTGAGACTGGCTTTCCTGGTAGCAACGTGGCTGATATGATAGTGTTTTGGGCTCTGTCTGGGTACTTCTTCAAGACTGAGACTGGCTTTCCTGGTAGCAACGTGGCTGATATGATAGTGTTTAGGGCTCTGTCTGGGTACTTCTTCAAGACTGAGACTGGCTTTTCTGGTAGCAACGTGGGTGATATGATAGTGTTTTGGGCTCTGTCTGGGTACTTCTTCAAGACTGAGACTGGCTTTCCTGGTAGCAACGTGGCTGATATGATAGTGTTTAGGGCTCTGTCTGGGTACTTCTTCAAGACTGAGACTGGCTTTTCTGGTAGCAACGTGGCTGATATAGTGTTTAGGGCTCTGTCTGGGTGCTTCTCTAAGACTGAGACTGGCTTTTCTGGTAGCAACGTGGCTGATATGATAGTGTTTAGGGCTCAGTCTGGGTACTTCTTTAAGACTGAGACTGGCTTTTCTGGTAGCAACATGGCTGATATGATAGTGTTTAGGGCTCAGTCTGGGTACTTCTTTAAGACTGAGACTGGCTTTCCTGGTAGCAACGTGGCTGATATGATAGTGTTTAGGGCTCTGTCTGGGTACTTCTCTAAGACTGAGACTGGCTTTCCTGGTAGCAACGTGGGTGATATGATAGTGTTTTGGGCTCTGTCTGGGTACTTCTCTAAGACTGAGACTGGCTTTTCTGGTAGCAACATGGCTGATATGATAGTGTTTTGGGCTCTGTCTGGGTACTTCTTTAAGACTGAGACTGGCTTTTCTGGTAGCAACATGGCTGATATGATAGTGTTTTGGGCTCTGTCTGGGTACTTCTTTAAGACTGAGACTGGCTTTTCTAGTAACATGGCTGATATGATAGTGTTTTGGGCTCTGTCTGGGTACTTCTTTAAGACTGAGACTGGCTTTTCTGGTAGCAACATGGCTGATATGATAGTGTTTTGGGCTCTGTCTGGGTACTTCTTTAAGACTGAGACTGGCTTTTCTGGTAGCAACGTGGGTGATATGATAGTGTTTAGGGCTCTGTCTGGGTACTTCTTTAAGACTGAGACTGGCTTTTCTGGTAGCAACATGGGTGATATGATAGTGTTTAGGGCTCAGTCTGGGTACTTCTTTAAGACTGAGACTGGCTTTTCTGGTAGCAACATGGGTGATATGATAGTGTTTAGGGCTCTGTCTGGGTACTTCTTTAAGACTGAGACTGGCTTTTCTGGCAGCAACGTGGCTGATATGATAGTGTTTTGGGCTCTGTCTGGGTACTTCTTTAAGACTGAGACTGGCTTTTCTGGCAGCAACGTGGCTGATATGATAGTGTTTAGGGCTCTGTCTGGGTACTTCTTTAAGACTGAGACTCCTCTAAACTCTTCTTTTTTTTATGGGAGTGATTAGCGGGCTTTATTTTATTCTTTCCTTTTTTTTTACCGTTGAGCTGTTTCCTCTTCCGTAAAAAAAAAAAAAAAAAACGCCTGTGATTATTATTATTATTATTATTATTATTTATTTATTTATTTTTTTTTATTTTTTTTACAACAAAGGAGGCAGCTCAAGGGCAACAAAAAGAGTGTAGAAAAAAAAAGCTCGCTACTTGCCGCTCCCACAAACCAAACTCTGCTATTTTATCACCCGGAGGTCCATCTTCTCACTTTCAGCTCTCACGTCAACCATTTCCTAAGGCCACAAGAGAGATTAGTCAGGTCCTCATAAGTGTTTCTTTCATATTCTTGGTGCAGAACCTTGTCAGACTCTCACTAGGCTCATAACGTTACCGATGAAAATACACACACACTCTACGAAGGCCTTGTCAAATGTAGGTGAGTAAGAGTCTTGTTCTTAACCCAGTAGCAGCGACGGGCCAAATTTGTGCCATGATATAACCCCCCAAAATAGATGATACATAAACTGATCACAAATGCTTTGATATGTATTGCGTGCTGCTTCCGGGTTAACCATTTCAGCACCCAAACACACATTCGACAAGGCTTTCGTAAGAGTCTGAGCATTTCCAGGGCTAGTTCTGTGACCCTGGTGGTAGTTTGACCCTTCCTCTGTACCCTGAACCTAAGATTACCCACATTGGCAAAGCTTTCATCGGAGTGTTGGGCATTTCCAGGGGTAGTTCTGTGACCCTGGTGGTAGTTTGACCCTTCCTCTGTACCCTGAACCTAAGATTACCCACATTGGCAAAGCTTTCATCGGAGTGTTGGGCATTTCCAGGGCTAGTTCTGTGACCCTGGTGGTAGTTTGACCCTTCCTCTGTACCCTGAACCTAAGATTACCCACATTGGTAAGGCTTTCGTAAGAGTCTGAGCATTTCCAGGGCTAGTTCTGTGACCCTGGTGGTAGTTTGACCCTTCCTCTGTACCCTGAACCTAAGATTACTCACACTGACAAGGCTTTCATAGGAGTGTTGGGCATTTCCAGGGGTAGTTCTGTGACCCTGGTGGTAGTTTGACCCTTCCTCTGTACCCTGAACCTAAGATTAGCCACATTGGTAAGACTTTCATAGGAGTGTTGGGTATTTCCAGGGGTAGTTTTTTTACCCTAGTGGTAGTTTGACCCTTCCTCTGTACCCTGAACCTAAGATTACCCACATTGGCAAAGCTTTCATCGGAGTGTTGGGCATTTCCAGGGGTAGTTCTGTGACCCTGGTGGTAGTTTGACCCTTCCTCTGTACCATGAACCTAAGAATACCCACATTGGCAAGGCTTTCATTGGAGTTTTGGGCATTTCCAGGGCTAGTTCTGTGACCCTGGTGGTAGTTTGACCCTTCCTCTGTACAATGAACCTAAGAATACCCACATTGGCAAGGCTTTCATTGGAGTTTTGGGCATTTCCAAGGGTAGTTTGACCCTTCCTCTGTACCATGAACCTAAGAATACCCACATTGGCAAGGCTTTCATAGGAGTGTTGGGCATTTCCAGGGCTAGTTCTGTGACCCTGGTGGTAGTTTGACCTTTCCTCTGTACCATGAACCTAAGATTACCCACATAGGAGTTTTGGCCATTTCCAGGGGTGGTTTTATGGCCCTGGTGGTAGTCTGACCTTTCCTCTGTACCATGAACCTAAGATTACCCACATAGGAGTTTTGGCCATTTCCAGGGGTGGTTTTATGGCCCTGGTGGTAGTCTGACCTTTCCTCTGTACCATGAACCTAAGATTACCCACATTAGCAAGACTTTCATAGGAGTTGTAAGCATTTCTAGCGGTAGTTTTATGACCCTGGTGGTAGTTTGACCCTTCCTCTTTATCACCAACCTAAGATTACCCACATTGGCAAGGCTTTCATAGGAGTGTTGGGCATTTCCAGGGGCAGTTTTTTGACCCTGGTGGTAGTTTGACCCTTCCTCTGTACCATGAACCTAAGAATACCCACATTGGCAAGGCTTTCATAGGAGTGTTGGGCATTTCCAGGGGCAGTTCTGTGACCCTGGTGGTAGTTTGACCCTTCCTCTGTACCATGAACCTAAGATTACCCACATTGGCAAGGCTTTCATAGGAGTGTTGGGCATTTCCAGGGGCAGTTTTTTGACCCTGGTGGTAGTTTGACCCTTCCTCTGTACCATGAACCTATAAACACACTCCCCAGAACCTGATTGACCTCCTTTTTGGCTTTTGAAAATAGTTGATGCGAAGGGCGGAAGTGTATTTATTTATTTATTTATTATTATTTTTTTTTTTAGATTTTTTTTTTACAGTAAACAGCTCAAGGGTGAAAAAAAAAATAATAATAATGAAAAAAAGCCCGCGATACACACCCTAGACTAACCTTCCCCCTGTCCTGCCGCCACTCAGCCTCCGCACGCAAACCCCAGGGTAATGTTTCTCCTTTTCAGACAAGCGCGACGCATGCATGTCCTCCGTGAAGACCCTGTGGGATCGCGTGGGGTGTGCCCGTCCCCAGGAGCCGCCCCCAGAGTACACGCCCGTGGTGGTGTGACGCTATCCTCACCACCAGCTCCACCAGCCGCCACAGCACCACCACCACCGCCACCACCAGCCACATTACCAGTGACGTGACGATGCCCCCGGCGAGCAACACCACCGCCACTCTCGTCACTGTCGCCGCCACGCTCAGCACCGTTGCCTCCGCCGCCGCCGCTCTTCACCGCCGCTGTCATCTTGAAGCACCCGCTCTCGCGTCTGTCTGGAGTCTGGAGTGAGTGGGAGGGGATACTTTTAACGGCTGTCTAGTTGGAGCTTTTGAACGGAAGGAGTTGTACCGTTAAAAGTCCTTGAAGTAGAGAGTTACGTATTGGGTGTCTTGCTGAAGCTATTGAACGGAAGGAAGTTAAGAAAGACTCAATTGTTGCATTAGAAAAGTCCTTGAAGTAGAGTTAATATATTGGATGTCTTGCTGAAGCTCTTGAACGTAATGAAGTTAAGAAAGATTCAATTGTACCGTTAAAAGTCCTTGAAGTAGAGAGTTACATATTGGGTGTCTTGGTCCTTGAGATGTAGATGTATTGTTGGTGTGTCTTGCTATTGAACGGAAGGGAGTTAAGAAAGACCCAAAAATTTGAAGTAGAGTTAATATATTGGTTAGAAAAGTCCTTGAAGTAGAAAGTTAATATATATTGGATGCCTTGCTGAAGCTCTTGAACGTAAGGAAATAAAGAAAGACTCAATTGTTGCATTAGAAAAGTCCTTGAAGTAGAGTTAATATATTGGATGCCTTGCTGAAGCTATTGAACGTAAGGAAATAAAGTAAGACCCAACTGTACCATTACAAAAGTCCTTGAAGTAGAGTTAATATATTGGATGCCTTGCTGAAGCTCTTGAACGTAAGGAAATAAAGAAAGACTCAATTGTACCATTAGAAAAGTCTTTGAAGTAGAGTTAATATATTGGATGCCTTGCTGAAGCTCTTGAACGTAAGGAAATAAAGAAAGACTCAATTGTACCGTTAGAAAAGTCCTTGAAGTAGAGTTAATATATTGGATGCCTTGCTGAAGCTCTTGAACGTAAGGAAGTAAAGAAAGACTCAATTGTACCGTTAGAAAAGTCCTTGAAGTAGAGTTAATATATTGGATGCCTTGCTGAAGCTCTTGAACGTAAGGAAATAAAGAAAGACTCAATTGTACCATTAGAAAAGTCCTTGAAGTAGAGTTAATATATTGGATGCCTTGCTGAAGCTATTGAACGTAAGGAAGTTAAGAAAGACTCAATTGTAGCGTTAGAAAAGTCCTTGAAGTAGAGTTAATATATTGGATGCCTTGCTGAAGCTCTTGAACGTAAGGAAATAAAGAAAGACTCAATTGTACCGTTAGAAAAGTCCTTGAAGTGAGTTAATATATTGGATGCCTTGCTGAAGCTCTTGAACGTAAGGAAATAAAGAAAGACTCAATTGTACCATTAGAAAAGTCTTTGAAGTAGAGTTAATATATTGGATGCCTTGCTGAAGCTCTTGAACGTAATGAAGTTAAGAAAGACTCAATTGTACCATTAGAAAAGTCTTTGAAGTAGAGTTAATATATTGGATGCCTTGCTGAAGCTCTTGAACGTAAGGAAATAAAGAAAGATTCAATTGTAGCGTTAGAAAAGTCCTTGAAGTAGAGTTAATATATTGGATGCCTTGCTGAAGCTCTTGAACGTAAGGAAATAAAGAAAGACTCAATTGTACCGTTAGAAAAGTCCTTGAAGTAGAGTTAATATATTGGATGCCTTGCTGAAGCTCTTGAACGTAAGGAAGTTAAGAAAGACTCAATTGTACCGTTAAAAGTCCTTGAAGTAGAGAGTTACGTATTGGGTGTCTTGCTGGAGCTATTGAACGTAAGGAAGTTAAAAAAAGATTCAATTGTACCGTTAGAAAAGTCCTTGAAGTAGAGTTAATATATTGGATGCCTTGCTGAAGCTCTTGAACGTAATGAAGTTAAGAAAGACTCAATTGTACCGTTAGAAGTCCTTGAAGTAGAGAGTTATGTATTGGATGCCTTGCTGAAGCTCTTGAACGTAAGGAAATAAAGAAAGACTCAATTGTAGCGTTAAAAAAGGCCTTGAAGTAGAGAGTTAATATATTGTGTCTTGCTGAAGCTATTGAACGTAAGGAAGTTAAGGAAGTTAGACAGGAGATTGACGAAGCATATTGGGTGATAAGTTAGAGAGAGATCATTTTTGAGTGTCTTGAGCTGTTGAACTGAAGGAAATAGATCGCAAAGTCTTGAAACTGAGAGAAATAAAAAGATGATTTATTAGGTGTGTATTTGAGCTGAAGCGATTAGTACGATCAGACCATAAGGTGTTTAATGTAACGTTGCAAGTCATGTCGGAAATGGATCAGAAAAAGCATTACAAGATAAGTTAGAAAGAGATAATTTTTGAGTATCTTGAGCTGTTGAACTGAAGGAAATAGATCGCAAAGTCTTGAAACGGAGAGAAATAAAAAGCTGATTTGTTAGGTGTGTGTTTGAGTTGAGCTTTTGAACTGAAGGAAATAGATCGGAACGTCTTGAAACGGAAGGAAATAGGAAGATGATTTATTAGCTGTGTGTTTGAGCTGAAGCGATTAGTACGATTAGATCATTAGGCGTTTAATGTAAGGTTGCAAGTCATGTCGGAAATGGATCAGAAAAAGCAGTATAAGATTAGGCATAGAACAAATGGTTAGGTTTCTAGTGATTGGAAAAACTGATAGGCAAGTGATTAGGAGGATTAGACCAGAAGGTGCTTGGCGTAAGATTGCAAATTACGTCGAAGATTGCCGAGAAAACGCATTACGAGACTAGGTATAGAAAGACGATTAGGCTTAGCGATTGGAAGCTGATAGCGATTAGAATGATTAGAGGCTGTTGGGTGACTGGAGGCTACGATTAGTGGTCGGTGCAAAGGTAACTGGTGATTGGAAGCTAACAAGTGGTGGGAGGCGATTGGTGACTGGACCTTACCACACGTCCACTCGGAGGCTGATTGGCGATTGGAGGTTCTGTGTTTAGTGTTCTTTGCTCCTAGAGGGCGTGAAGCCTTCGCCTGATTGGGGATTTGCTTCGGGGCTCTGGATTGGCCGAGACCCCGGATTGGAAGCTCGGAATTGGTCTGATTGGCCCTTCCTGCCGGGACTGTGATTGGGTGATTAGCGGTTGACGATTCTCATGTTCGGTTGTCGGTATAAATATTTGATTCTCTTGATATCCTGAATAGTTGATGCTGGTCTTTATTTCTTTATTTCTTGTTGTTTATTTTTCCTGTTTTTCCGGTTGACGATTCTCATGTTCGGTTGTCGGTATAAATATTTGATTCTCTTGATATCCTGAATAGTTGATGCTGGTCTTTATTTCCTTATTTCTTGTTGTTTATTTTTCTTGTTTTTCCGGTTGACGATTCTCATATTCGGTTGTGGGTATAAATATTTGATTCTCCTGATATCCTGTGAATGGTTGATACTGGTTTTCCTTTCTTTATTTCTTGTTGTTTATTTTTCTTGTTTTTCCGGTTGACGACTCTCATGTTCGGTTGTAGGTTTAGATATTTGACACTCATTATATCCTGTGAATGGTTGATACTCGTCTTCATTTCTGTATTTCTTTTATTGTTTATTTTTCTTGTTTTTCCGGTTGACGATTCTCATATTCGGTTGTGGGTATAAATATTTGATTCTCCTTATATCCTGTGAATGGTTGATACTGATCTTCATTTCTGTATTTCTTGTTTATTTTTCCTGTTTTTTTACGTAATTCTTCTTCCCTCTCGCTGACCTGTGCATTCCTGATCCTCCTTTTCATTAATTTTCTTCTTTTTCCCTTTTCCTGTTTTTTTACGTTCTTTTCCTGTGATTTGATTGGTTGATTTGTGTTTTCCGACCTGGTTGTGATTGGTGGATTAGTGTTCTCGCTCTCCACTGATTGGCTGTCGAGTTTGTTTATGTTTTGGGTTGAACTGTTGACGAGTGACTTGTGATTTCCTTCCTGGTTGTGATTGGTGGATTAGTGTTCTTGCTCTCTTCTGATTGGCTGCCGGGTTTGTTTATGTTTTGGGTTGAACTGTTGACGGGTGACTGATAATTTTCCTGCCTGGTTGTGATTGGTGGATTGGTGTTCCTGCTCTCTTCTGATTGGCTGTTGGGCTTGTTTATGTTTTGGGTTGAACTATTGACGAGTGACTTTTTCCGTTCAGTCGTGTTTGGCTAATGCTCATCTTATTCACTTATTTTTACCGTTGATATAAAAAACAATCACTTGGTATTCATTTCTCTCATTTTTTAACTTTTTTCATCTTGTTTCTTTCCCGCGATTTGGTTGGTTGATCGACTTTTTCCGACTTACATTCAGTGTGTGTGGCTAATTCTTCTTTTATTTCTATTTCTTCATTTTCTTCATATCTCTCATTTATTTTACCTTTTCCGTATCTCTTACAAGCATCCATAGCATTAGTTTACAAGTCTATATTACTCTCCTACCAACTCATCTCGTAAAAGCCTCGGTAATGTTCTAGTCTACAGTTAATATAAAAAAAATAACTCGATATTCATTTCTCTCTTATTTCAACTTTTCCCTATTTCTTACAAGCATCCATAGCATTAGTTTACAAGCCTATATTACTCTCCTATCAATTCATCTCTTAAAAGCCTCGATAATGTTCTAGTCTACAGTTAATATAAAAAAAATAACTCTGTATTCATTTCTCTCATTATTCCAACTGTTCCGTATCTCTTACAAGCATCCATAGCATTAGTTTACAAGTCTATATTACTCTCTTACCAATTCATCTCTTAAAAGCCTCGGTAATGTTCTAGTCTACAGTTAATATAAAAAAAATAACTCGATATTCATTTCTCTCTTATTTCAACTTTTCCCTATCTCTTACAAGCATCCATAGCATTAGTTTACAAGCCTATATTACTCTCTTATCAATTCATCTCTTAAAAGCCTCGGTAATGTTCTAGTCTACAGTTAATATAAAAAAAATAACTTGGTATTCATTTCTCTCATTTTTTTTCCCTTTCCCTATCTCTTACAAGCATCCATTGCATTAGTTTACAAGGCTATATTACTCTCTTATCAATTCATCTCTAAAAAGCCTCGGTAATGTTCTAGTCTACAGTTAATATAAAAAAATAACTCTGTATTCATTTCTCTCATTATTCTAACTTTTCCCTATCTCTTACAAGCATCCATAGCATTAGTTTACAAGTCTATATTACTCTCCTATCAATTCATCTCCAAAAAGCCTCGGTAATGTTCTAGTCTACAGTTAATATAAAAAAAATAACTCTGTATTCATTTCTCTCATTATTCCAACTTTTCCCTATCTCTTACAAGCATCCATAGCATTAGTTTACAAGCCTATATTACTCTCTTACCAATTCATCTCTTAAAAGCCTCGGTAATGTTCTAGTCTACAGTTAATATAAAAAAAATAACTCGATATTCATTTCTCTCTTATTTCAACTTTTCCCTATCTCTTACAAGCATCCATAACATTAGTTTACAAACCTATATTACTCTCCTATCAACTCATCTCGTAAAAGCCTCGGTAATGTTCTAGTCTACAGTTAATATAAAAAAAATAACTCTGTATTCATTTCTCTCATTATTCCAACTGTTCCCTATCTCTTACAAGCATCCATAGCATTAGTTTACAAGCCTATATTACTCTCTTATCAATTCATCTCTTAAAAGCCTCGGTAGTGTTCTAGTCTACAGTTAATATAAAAAAAATAACTTGGTATTCATTTCTCTCATTTTTTTTCCCTTTCCCTATCTCTTACAAGCATCCATAGCATTAGTTTACAAACCTATATTACTCTCTTACCAATTCATCTCTTAAAAGCCTCGGTAATGTTCTGGTCTACAGTTAATATAAAAAAAATAACTCCGTATTCATTTCTCTCATTATTTTAACTGTTCCCTATCTCTTACAAGCATCCATAGCATTAGTTTACAAGCCTATATTACTCTCTTACTAACTCATCTCTTAAAAGCCTTGGTAGTGTTCTAGTCTACAGTTAATATATAAAAAATAACTCGGCATTCATTTCTCTCTTATTTCAACTTTTCCCTATCTCTTACAAGCATCCATAGCATTAGTTTACAAGCCTATATTACTCTCCTATCAATTCATCCCTTAAAACCCTCGGTAATGTTCTAGTTCACATCTAATATAAAAAAAATTGACTCTATATTCATTTACCATATTTTTCACCTATTCCTTCATCTCTTACAAGCTTCCATAGCATTAGTTTACAGGCAATACTTTTAACTTGTTCACTTTTATTACAAGCTTCGTAGCCTCATAGTTTTCGGCCCGTATCTTTCACGTATTAAAAATTCTCAGTAGGATCATTTTCCCTTCTATTTTCCCTCTTACAAGCTTCATTAGTGTTCTAGTTTACAAGCAATATACAGAGATTTTTCCTTCGACATTTTTCCCTTATATGCTTCAGTAGTATATCCCAGTTTATCTCCGGCATATGACCACAGATGTTGCGCCGACTAAACGAAACTTTTCCCAGTTCACAGTCGATATTTTTCACTTAATAATTCATCAGTTTACAGGCAATACTTTTAACTTGTTCACTTTTATTACAAGCTTCGTAGCCTCATAGTTTTCGGCCAGTATCTTTCATGTATTAAAAATTCTCGTACAAGCTTCAGTAGGATCAATTTCCCTTCTATTTTCCCTCTTACAAGCTTCATCAGTGTTCTAGTTTACGAGCAACATAGAGATTTTTCCTTCAACATTTTTCCCTTATAAGCTTCAGTAGTATATCCCAGTCTCTCTCCGGCATATGACCACAGATATCGCGCCGACTAAACGAAACTTTTCCCAGTTCACAGTCGATATTTTTCACTTAATAATTCATCTCTATATAAACTTAAGTATCATCCTAGCCTTTACAGCCAATATCGTTCACTTATTTCTCTCGTACAAGCTCTTCATAGCCTCGCAGTTCTTCATTTTCCTCTTATAAGCTTCAATATCATCCCAGTTTTCAGGCATTATAAGATTCTTCACTTCAACTTACTTTCCTTACAAGCTTTATTAATGGTATAGTTTCCCGCCAAGACATAGAAACTCCATATTACTTCTCTCGTACAAGCTTTCGTAGCCTCCAAGTTCTTCATTCTTCTCTTATAAGCTTCAATATCATCCCAGTTTTCAGGCAATATAAGATTCTTTACTTCATTTTATTCTCCTTACAAGCTTTATTAGTGGTCAAGTTTCCAGTCGATTCGTACAGAAACTCCACATTATTTCTCTTGTACAAGTGTTCATAGCCTCCCAGTTCCTCATTCTTCTCTTATAAGCTTCAATATCATCCCAGTTTACAGGCAATATAAGATTCTTCACCTCAATTTTCTTTCCTTACAAGCTTTATTAGTGGTATAGTTCCCAAGTCATAACGTACAGAAACTCCACATTATTTCTCTCGTACAAGCTTTCGTAGCCTCCAAGTTCTTCATTCTTCTCTTATAAGCTTCCGTAGCATCCCAGTTTACAGGCAATATAAGATTCTTCACTTCAATTTACTTTCCTTACAAGCTTTATTAGTGATTCTTCACTTCAATTTACTTTCCTTACAAGCTTTATTAGTCCAGTCATTACGTACAGAAACTCCACATTATTTCTCTCGTCCAAGGTTTCGTAGCACCCCAGATCACAGTCGAGTTTTGCCGCAAGGAAGGGAAGGCGCCGGAAAGGGTTCGCTGGCGTGGAGGTTGTCTCGGTGTTAGCGGTAATAGTCTTAAGAGGTGTGTCGTCGTTGCAAACCCGCTCCCACTTGTCCTGGGTCGTCCAAATGTCTGTCTGTCTGTCCACGTGTCGTCGCAAACTTGTCATACTTCTCCTCTCGTGTCATGACTCACAGGGACGTTTCACAAGTCCTATCCGAGAAGTTACGTGTTCCTTCAGATTTATTTATCCTGGGCTCTGTAGGGTCTGTCTGTGTGTCATCCTGAACTTGTCATACTTCTCCTCTAACGTCATGACTCACAGGGACGTTTTACAAGTCCTATCCGAGAAGTTACGTGTCCCTTCAGAGTTATTCATCCTGGGCTCTGTAGGGACCCGAAACTTCCCAGATTGGACTTGTAACACGGGCCTTGGTTTTGACGCCGTTCCTCATGTAGGTGTTTCCAATGATACTTTTGTTCCTATTTGCTGTTTGTGTGATGTTTTGGGGTCACTTAATTTGTACATTGACTCTTGGGGTATGTGTCGGAAGCTTAGCATTGTGTCTCTCCCATCAAAGAAAATATATATAAGCCCTAACTTAAGAATTTCATGAAGGAATGCGAACCTTGCCTCTGCACATAAAAAAAGTTAGACGCCCATGAAAAGAAGAAAAGGTAAATGATAATGGAAAGTAAATATGCCGAGCCTCGTAGCCGTGTTCGGTGCTGGGGAGGCGAGGAGAGTCTTGTGTGCGAGTGTGTGGGAGAGCAGAGGGAGTTAGTTAGACACGGTAATACAAACTGTCGTTCTTTTTCTTTTCTTTCTTTTCTTTTTGTCAGAGAGAAAAAGAAAATGTCGAAAGGAGAAAGAGAAAAAAATTATAATCGAGAGTGAAGTCTAGGATTTAATGAAGGCAAGGCAGAATAATACAAGCTGTCCTTCTTTTTCTTTTCTTCCTTTTCTTTCTTTCCTTTTTGTTAGAGAGAGAAAGGAAATGTCGGAAGGAGAAAGAGAAAAAATAATAATCGAGAGTGAATGGAATTTAATGAAGGAAGGACTCAATACCATAAGCTGTCCTTCTTTTCTTTCCTTCTTTTCCTTTCTTTCCTTTTTGTTAGAGAGAGAGAGAGAAAACATCAACAGGAGAAAGAGAAAAAAATATAATCGAGAGTGAAGTTTGGAATTTAATGAAGGCAGGACACAATACCATAAGCTGTCCTTCTTTTTCTTTTCTTCCTTTTCTTTCTTTCCTTTTTGTTAGAGAGAGAGAAGAGAAAACATCGAAAGAGGAGAGAGAGAAAAAAATGATCGAAAGTGAAGTTTGGAATTTAATGAAGGCAGGACACAATACCATAAGCTGTCCTTCTTTTCTTTTCCTTCTTTTCCTTATATTCCTTTTTGTTAGAGAGAGAGAAGAGAAAACATCGAAAGGAGAAAGAGAAAAAAATATAATCGAGAGTGAAGTTTGGAATTTAATGAAGGCAGGACACAATACCATAAGCTGTCCTTCTCTTTCTTTTCCTTCTTTTCCTTCTTTCCTTTTTGTTAGAGAGAGAGAAGAGAAAACATCAACAGGAGAAAGAGAGAAAAAAATGATCGAAAGTGAATGGAATTTAATGAAGGCAGGACACAATACCATAAGCTGTCCTTCTTTTCTTTTCCTTCTTTTCCTTCTTTCCTTTTTGTTAGAGAGAGAGAAGAGAAAACATCGAAAGAGGAGAGAGGGAAAAAAACTTAACCAGCCGCCTTTCCACAATGCCGTTTGCCGCGTGTAATGTCACTCCACACACCTCCTATACGGCATGATGTGTGTGTTCGTATGTGTGTATAGCAGTACCTCAGTAACCCTTAGTCGTATTCGTGTGCGCGTAAACCTGTGTGTACATTCCTGTGGACGCCGATGTTACCTTGCGTACATGTGTGTGATTTATATGTACTTACCGAGAGAGAGAGAGAGAGAGAGAGAGAGAGAGAGAGAGAGAGAGAGAGAGAGAGAGAGAGAGAGAGAGAGAGAGAGAGAGAGAGAGAGAGAGAGAGAGGAGGAAAGGGAAGAGGAAAATGTGTGTGTGTGTGTTAAAATTCTCTCTCTCTCTCTCTCTCTCTCTCTCTCTTCTCTTCTTTCTCTCCTCCTCTTCTCTTCCTTTCATTCTCTTCCCTTCACCCTCTCTCTCCTTCTCTCCCTTTCTCTTCCCTTCTCCCTCTCTCCCTCTTTCTCTCCCCTTCTCCCTCTCTCTCCTCCCCCTTTCTCTCCTCTTCTCCCACTTTTTCTGTCCCTTTCTCTTTCCTTCTCCCTTCTCCCTCTCTCTCCCTTTCTCGTCCCTTCTCCCTCTCTCTCTTCTTCTCTCCCTTTCTCTTCCCTTTCTCCCTCTCTCTCTCTCCCTTTCTCTTCCCTTCTCCATTTCTCTCCCTCTCTCTCCCTTTCTCTTCCCTTCTCCCTTTCTCGTCCCCTCTCCTCTCTCCTTCTCTCCCTTACCTTCTCCCTCTCTCTCCTTCTCTCCCCTTCTCTTCCTTCTCCCTCTCTCTCCTCTCCCTTTCTCTTTCCTTCTCCCTTCTCCCTCTCTCTCCCTTTCTCGTCCCTTCTCCCTCTCTCTCTCCTCTCCCTTTCTCTTCGCTTTTTCCCTCTCCCTTTCTCGTCCCTTCTCCCTCTCTCTTTCCTTCTCTCCCTTTCTCTTCCCTTTCTCTCCCTTTCTCTCTCCCTCTCTCCTTCTCTCTCTCCCTCCCTCTCTAATCTAAGGCCACACGATATATTTGCCTCCATATAACAGGAACAAATAAGCCATGAAGTGTATACCTATATATATTAACGCACTCACTCCACGCACTCCCCTCCGTAGCGACGCACTCCACGCACTCAGTTTGACCCCTCAGAGACCCCTGTGGTGGCGTGTCATTGCGTACTATTATGATCTCGTCTGGATGGCTGTTTGTTCGTCTGTTCGTTGCTCATACTAACGCACTCACTCTAGTCAGGAAAGGAGAAAGTGTAGGATGGCTCACACACACACACACACACACACACACACACACACACACACACACACACACACACACACACACACATTCCGTATTGATTTAGTGCAGTCACCGGTACACACACACACACACACACACACACACACACACACACACACACACCAAAAAAAAAATGTGTTCTATATCGATTTAGTGCAGTCACCGGTAAACACACACACACACACACACACACACACACACACACACACACCTTCCAGCATCTACAGCACCTCTACAAATTTGCATACGAAGAAGAAAAACTAAAAAAATAATTGGTCTTACAAAAAAAATCAACATCCACAAATTCACCGAAGAAAACTTATTCACCAAACGAAATCAAGGTCGCTATAGATGCCGGGAGTCGAGAAATAAAAAAAAAATAAAAAAACGCATTAGTTGTTACGTATATATATTACCCCTTGTGTTTGTATAATAGTCATAAGGGTAGGAATAACGATGCTAATTGCCATATATATATTCTCGGCGATACTCATAACCTGTAGTGTTAGTACGTGTGGGACTGGGACGGGACAATGGAAGGGGAGAAGGAGGAGGAGGAGGAAGGAGGAAAAGACGGAATGAGAGGGAAAGGAAGGGAAGAAGGAAGGAAGGAAAAGAAGGAAGGAGGGAATGAGTGAGAAAGGAAGATGAGGAGAAGAAAGAAAGAAGAAAATGACAGAATGAGGAAGGAAGGAAGAAAAGACAGAGAATGGGATAGAAAGGAAGGAAAGAGGGAAGAAAGAAAGAAAGAGAGAAAGGAAGGAAAGGAGAGAGAGAGAGAGAGAGAGATGGAGGAAGAAGAGAAATAATAGGAAAAGGAAAGATATATAGAGAAGAAAAGAAAGGAAAGAAGGGAGGAAGAAGCGAAAACAAAAGAAAAATAAGTAACCATTTAGAAAAGTTAAGTCTGCCCTCCAACAGCCGGTGAGAGAAAGAAAACGGGACGCGGGATGTCAGCTGATCGCGCGTGTACAAAGACTGGCTAGACTTGTGTTGTGTACAGAACTTGGCCGGCCACGCGTCTGTCTCGTGTTGCTTGTAGCCCTAACACACACACACACACACACACACACACACACACATTTTCTCTCTCCTTTCCCTTCCTTTCCTTCCCTTCCCTTTTCTTTCCTTTCCTTTCTTTCCTTTCCTTTCCTTTCCTTTCCTTAACCTCCCTTCCCTTTCTCTCTCCCCTACACACACACACACACACACACACACACACACTTTTTCTTTATCCTTTCCTTTCCTTCCCTTCCCTTCCCTTCCCCTTCCTTTCCTTTCCTTTCCCCTCCATTCCTTTCTCTCTCCCCTCCCCACCTCCCTCCTCCCCTACACACACACACACTCATTTTCTTTCTCCTTGTCCTCCTTTCCCTCCCTTCCCTTCCCCTTCCTTTCCCTTCCCCTCCATTCCGTTCTCTCCTCCCCACCTCCCTCACACACACACACACACACACACACACACACGCAATGGATTTCTCTCCTTCAACATTTCCTTTTAAACTTTCTTACATATATATAATTTTTCTCATTTATTTCCCTTCCTGCTCGTATACTCACCGTTGTTGTTGTCCTTGTTGTTCTTGTTGTTGTTGTTGTTAGTGATAAACCTCTACTATAACACCCATGACAAGCTATGACACCGCCACCTCTATACAACAGTTGACATACGTATTAATATAGCCAATGATTATATATGCTACTACTACTGATAATAATAATGATGATAATGATAATAATAATAATAATAATAATAATAATAATAATAACAATAATAATGGCAAATAAAGGGATTGTGTTTTATTGAATGTCCTTAAGAGAGATGGCAAATATAGGGATTGCGTTTTATTGAATGTCCTAAAGAGAGAGAGAGAGAGAGAGATGGCAAATAAAGGGATTGTGTTTTATTGAATGTCCTTAAGAGAGAGAGAGAGAGAGAGAGAATGTATTAATATAGGATAAAACTACTTCCCTCCTCCTCCTTCCCTTCCTTCCTTTCTCCCTTCTTCCCTTCCTTCCTCCACCCTTCTTCCCTTCCTTCCTCCTCCCTTCTTCCCTTCCTCCCTTCTTTCTTCCTTTCCTTCCTTCTTCCTCCTCCTCCTTCTTCCTCTTCCTTCCCTTTCTTTTTTCTTCCATCTTCCCTTCCCTTCTCCCTTCTTCCCTCCTCCTCTTCTCCCTTCCTTCCTTTTCCTTTTTTTTTCTTCCATCTTTCTCTCCCTCCTTTCCTTCCTTCCCCCTTTTTCTTCCTTCTCTTCTTTGCTTCCTTATTTCTCTCTTCTCCCTCTCCGTTCCCTCTTTTCTCCCTGCCTCCCTTTCTTTCCTTCCTTTCTTCCTCCCTTTCTATCCTTTCCCTTTCCTCTCTCCCTTTCCCTCTCTTCCTCTCTTTCCTCTTCATCTTTCTCCCTTTCTTCCTTTTCCCTTTTTTCCTTTTCTCCCTTTCTTTCTTCTTGCTTCCTCCCTTTCTTTCCTCCCTTTCTTTTCTCCTTTTCCTCCCTTTCTTTCCTCCCTTTCCCTTTCTTTCCTCTTTTTTTCTTTTTTTCTTTTTCTTTTTTTTATTTACACAGACGCTTGGTTACATCAGGGCCTAGTACCTATAACATTACATTATATGGCGGCACTAGTTTGTAGGCTAAAGGGAACATAGTTGGTATCCCCTATCTGAAAGCCTAACCTGTTCACAAATTGTTCAGCCACTGGTTCACAAACAGTTTATATTGTTGCCGGTGTGTGAACTGCTGAGGCAGCTGACCGGACGCAAGGAGACGGTTCCATATCTGCACGTAAGTGTTTATAAACTGCCTCTGGTAGTGAGTCGTCCGGCATCGCTGTACCACCAGAGCCGTGGGAGCCGCCTCCGCTGACCGGGTGTTGGCTGTCACCTCCCGCTCCGGCTGGCGCAGCGTCCTCAGGTGCTCCACTCCCTCCTGCTGTATTTTGTACAGAGTGGGGAGGCCGGCCACGTCTCGTCGGTGTTGGAGGGTCTGCAGGGTCGGTTGTCGATCCGTGATGATCCTCCACGCCCTCTCCTGGATCTTGTCGAGGAGCGTGAGATGGGTACTGGCAGCTCCCCCCCACGTTAGGCACGAATACTCAAGGGAGGATCGGATTTGTGCCTTGTATAAGACCTCGCGCCCTCGACTGTCCATCAGCCAGGAGATTCTGCGTAGGGACGTCAGCTGCTGGATGTGCGTGCGGAAGGTCAGCCTGGAGTCATATGTGAGGCCCAGCACCTCCACTTCCTCACGTGGCGCTTTCCTCCCTTTCTTTCCTCCCGTCCTTCCTCCATTTCTTTTCTCCCTTTCATCCTCCTTTTGTTCCTCCCTTTCTTTCCTCCCTTTCTTCCTCTCTTTCTTTCCTCCCTTTTTTCCTCCCTTTCTTTTCTCCTTTTCCTCCCTTTCTTTCCTTTCTCTCTTCCTCCCTTTTTTCCTCCCTTTTCTCCTTTTCCTCCCTTTCTTTCCTCCCTTTCTTCCCTTTCCCTCTTTCTCTCCTCCCTTTCTGTTCCCATTTTTCTCCCTCCCTTTCTTTCCTCCCTTTCTTCCTCTCTTTCTTTCCTCCCTTTCTCCCTCCCTCTCTTCCTCCCTTTCTTCCCTTTCCCTCTTTCTCTCCTCCCTTTCTGTTCCCTCTTTTCTCCCTTTCTTCCTCCCTTTCTATCCTTTCCCTTTCTTTCCTCTCCCTTTCTTCCTCTTTCCTCATCATCTTTCTCCCTTTCTTTCTCTTTTTTCCTCCCTTTCTCCCCTTTTTTTACTCCTTTTCTCCATACCTCCCTTTTTTTCCCTCCCTCTTTCTCCCTTCCTCCCTTTCTTTCCCTCCCTTTCTTCTCTCTATCTCCCAGTCATCAGTTTCCATAATTTACGTTTTTCTAATATAATAAAATAGGAAATAAAATAAATAAGTAGGAAGTTATTAAATAGGAAACCAGAAAAAAAAATCACAGCCAATTATTTTTATTACGAAGTTAACAAAAAAATATATATACTTAAAACATTAACTCTGTGTGTGTGTACGTGTGTGTGTGTGTGTGTGTGTGTGTGTGTGTGCGTGTGTGTGTGTGTGTGTATTACTCAAACATGAGAACACATCTTCACTCTCTCTCTCTCTCTCTCTCTCTCTCTCTCTCTCTCTCTCTCTCTCTCTCTCTCTCTCTCTCTCTCTCTCTCATCTTTATCCCTTTCTTCCTTCTCTCCCTCCTTCACTCTTCTTTCCCCTTTTTCCCTCCTTTTTCTTCCTTCCTTCTTTTCCTTCCTTCCTTCCTTACTTTCTTCCTTCATTTCTTTCCCTTCCTTCCTCCCTTCCTTCTTTTACTTCCTCCCTTCCTTCTTTTACTTCCTCCCTTCCTTCCTTCCTTCCTTACTTTCTTCCTTCATTTCCTCCTCCTCCTCCTCCCTTCCTTCTTTTACTTCATCCCTTCCTTCCTTCTTTCCTTACTTTTTTCCTTCATTTCTCTCCCTCCCTTCCTCCCTTCCTTACTTTCTCTTCCTTCTTTCCTTCCACCATATCTTCTTTCCTCCCTTCCTTCTTCCCTTCCTTCCTTCCCTACCCACCCACTTTCTCCTACACACACACACACACACACACACACACACACACACACAGGCAAAATCCGGCTATAACAAGACATGGGAGAAACAACAGTAAAAAAATAAGGAGTCATTAGGAAGCCAGTTTACATGAAGGCCATTGTGTTGACCTTCCCTTCCCTTCCCGCCTGACCTTGGGGGTACGCGCCTAACCCCTTCTCCCTTGCCCATGTCCGCTGACCACACGCACGGAAATAGCCTCACACAAACACCGTAAAAATAAAAACACGTAAAGAACAACACGACAAGGACTTCATAACGCAATAGCAGAGACACAGACGTAGAGTTCACCACCGATCGATATTTCCCTCATGAGAGTTAAAGTCATAGGAAGGAGGTTCATGTTTCAGTCACAGGAAGGATCGAGGCTCATGAGAGTTGAAGTCATAGGAAGGAGGTTCATGTTTAAGTCATAGGAAGGAGGTTCATGTTTAAGTCACAGGAAGGAGGTTCATGTTTAAGTCACAGGAAGGATCGAGGCTCATGAGAGTTGAAGTCATAGGAAGGAGGTTCATGTTTAAGTCACAGGAAGGATCGAGGCTCATGAGAGTTGAAGTCATAGGAAGGAGGTTCATGTTTAAGTCACAGGAAGGATCGAGGCTCATGAGAGTTGAAGTCATAGGAAGGAGGTTCATGTTTAAGTCACAGGAAGGATCGAGGCTCATGAGAGTTAAAGTCATAGGAAGGAGGTTCATGTTTCAGTCACAGGAAGGATCGAGGTTCATGTTTAAGTCACAGGAAGGATCGAGGTTCATGTTTAAGTCACAGGAAGGATCGAGGCTCATGAGAGTTGAAGTCATAGGAAGGAGGTTCATGTTTAAGTCACAGGAAGGATCGAGGCTCATGAGAGTTGAAGTCATAGGAAGGAGGTTCATGTTTAAGTCACAGGAAGGAGGTTCATGTTTAAGTCACAGGAAGGATCGAGGTTCATGTTTAAGTCACAGGAAGGAGGTTCATGTTTAAGTCACAGGAAGGATCGAGGTTCATGTTTAAGTCACAGGAAGGAGGTTCATGTTTAAGTCACAGGAAGGATCGAGGTTCATGAGAGTTGAAGTCATAGGAAGGAGGTTCATGTTTAAGTCACAGGAAGGATCGAGGCTCATGAGAGTTGAAGTCATAGGAAGGAGGAAATACAAAGGAAAGAAGCTGTTTTTTAGAGAGTAGGCCATTGGTAACGATAAACACAAAGAAAATGACTGTGAAAGTGTCCCAAAGTCACCATTAAGATCGAGATACAAACAATACAACATACTAGACTGATTGATTGATAGTTTATTGTTGAAAGTAACTCATTATCTAGTTCTTAAAACCATCAGAATAACCTCAAAATAATACACAAAAGCACAGATATAATACACTAGGATAGGAAATATACACAAAGTCACATATATACAGCCACCATTAAGATCGAGATACAGATAATACAACATACTAGACTGATTGATTGATAGTTTATTGTTGAAAGTAACTTATTATCTAGTTCTTAAAACCATCAGAATAACCTCAAAATAATACACAAAAGCACAGATATAATGCACTAGGATAGGAAATATACACAAAAACACATATATACAGCCACCATTACGATATACAGATAATACAACATACTTCATACTCAATATCTAGTCCTTAAAACCATCAGAATAACCTCAAAATACTACAAAAACACAGATATAATACTCTAGGATAGAAAATATACACAAAAACACATATATACAGTCACCATTACGATATACAGATAATACAACATACTTCATTCTCAATATTTAGTCCTTAAAACCATCAGAATAACCTCAAAATACTACAAAAACACAGATATAATACACTAGGATAGAAAATATACACAAAATCACATATATACAGTCACCATTACGATATTACAGATAATACAAAATACCTCATTCTCAATATCTAGTCCTTAAAACCATCAGAATAACCTCAAAATAATACACAAAAACACAGATATAATACTCTAGGATAGAAAATACACACAAAAACACACATATAGCTACCATTACGATATACAAATAATACAACGCATTCAATTGAAATATTTATTGTTGTAAAATCCAACAAAGGGGAAATAGCTGGTCTTGCAGACAAACCCCTGACTAGGCTAGGTACAAAAAATAAAAATCCTCCATTGTACAAAAATAAAAACACGTTGAGGTTAGATATAATTGAATTGAATTGAAATATATCTAATCCCTAAAAGCATCAGAATAACCTCAAAATAATATACAAAAACACGGATATAATACACTAGGATAAAAGATATACACAAAATCACATATATACAGTCACCATTACGATATACCAATAATACAAAATACTTCATTCTCAATATCTAGTCCTTAAAACCACCAGAATAACCATAAAAAAATACAAAAATACAGATACAATAAACTAGAATCTCAAATATACCCCAAAAAATCACATGCAGGCCATTGAGTAATATTTTCATAGGCTCGTTGTCCTTGTTTACATTATCACAGGTTGACCTCAAACACGTGGGAGAGGGTGATTTTCCGTGACCTCGCCTTCTACACGCCTCCTCGTGACCCAGACGCAAAGCAGGGAGGTCAAGAAAGGTCACGGGATGCTTGATAACGTATTCATGTCCCGTGGAGAGGTCAAGGAAAGGTGTAATGGGCCTTTAAGTGTGGGCCCATCAACTGTGTGTGGAAATCTCGACTCAAGGTAATTGGTGTTCTCTCTCTCTCTCTCTCTCTCTCTCTCTCTCTCTCTCTCTCTCTCTCTCTCTCTCTCTCTCTCTCTCTCTATCGAACTGCTTCTCTCTGGTAGTTCAGACCCTCTTTTGAAGCTTCACTGATGTTTCTTTTAAGTTCTGGTCGATGGAGGTCATTCTCTCACTTTTAATAGCTATCTCTCATTCACTCTCTCTCTCTCTCTCTCTCTCTCTCTCTCTCTCTCTCTCTCTCTCTCTCTCTCTCTCTCTCTCTATTCTCTCTCTCTCTCTCTCTCTCTCTCTCTCTCTCTCTCTCTCTCTCTCTCTCTCTCTCTCTCTCTCTCAGCTGCACCGCCTCCTCCGTATCGAACTGCTTCACATATGGTAGTTCGAACCCTCTTTTTGAAGCTTCACTGATGTTTCTTTTAAGTTCTGGTCGATGGAGGTCATTTTCCACACTTTTAATAGCTGGAGTCGAACCCGCGTACTCTCTCTCTCTCTCTCTCTCTCTCTCTCTCTCTCTCTCTCTCTCTCTCTCTCTCTCTCTCTCTCAGCTGCACCGCCTCCTCCGTATCGAACTGCTTCATGTGGTAGTTCGAACCCTCTTTTTGAAGCTTCACTTGATGTTTCTTTTAAGTTCCGGTCGATGGAGGTCATTTTCCACACTTTTAATAGCTGGAATCGAACCCGCGTACACCAGAACATCCTTAGTCTTGTGGTAGAGTGTCGCCAGAGTCCGGGTTGATAGGTGGTTTTCAGGACAGCATGTGGGTAGTCTTAGGCCGCTCGGAGATGACTGCATATTATGAACTATAT